>NC_048895.1:46993981-47246956 GCF_011077185.1 Oxyura jamaicensis | reverse complement strand
CCCCCCCCCCCCCCCCCCCCCCCCCCCCCCCCCCCCCCCCCCCCCAAGGAATAAAAGAATCTTTCACTAAACAGCTGTGTGACCTTGATAATTAAAAATATGAATGTATTACAGATGATATTTGAGACAGAGCTGTAAAAATTGAACTAAAATTAAGACTAAAGCAAAGAAATTATAACAACAAGGGACTACATTCCACCTCTCTATTGAGGAAACATTTCTATTGGTACGTTACTTACTATTTTAAAAGGTATTTCCAACACTGAAGTCTCCATCAGCTCCTTTATGGTTCTGTTTTCTAGACAAGTTTTTTTTGTTTGTTTGTGTGTGTGTGTGTGTGTTCTTTTTTAAAGTAATTCAGAGATGCTTCATCCCAATTTCTTTAAAAAAAAAAAATGTATTTTTACTGTGTAGTGTTAAATCCCATTTTTGCCTGTTTTTAAACACAATTCAAGTATTTGTCAATTATCTTTCCATTTTAGTTATGAATTAGTGCATAGCCTCAACGGGTCCTTCCTTTTAATGTGGACTATCAGCATAATTAATAACGTTTTTTTCTTTTGAGGAAAACTGAAGAAGAAGAAAGGAGATGTCTCTCTTAGTCTTGAAGTTATGCTACTTCAACTATAGTTTTTGGAAATGGTGTGTAATTTGCTAAATAGTTTTTCAACAAAGTAGCCTGGAAAGGTCATGAAATAAAAAAGCGGGATGACCTTTCTTTTACTGTCATGATTTACAAACTCATAAGAGTTATTACTCACTGTCATCACTCCAATAATTCCAGCTTCCTGAAGTTCTTATTTCTCAGGATTTTTCCTCCTGCAATCTAAAGCAGGATCAGAAGCAGAAAATACACAGCACTATACAAATTGTATTATAGTCACGATGATAGAAAGATTCAAGAAGTGGCTGTCTAATGTGAGTATCCAGGCAGAAAACAAAAGCACATTTGATATTAGTGCAATTTTCAAGCTAATTTCATTCTGAAACACTATATCTCTTAAGAAGTGGTTCGCCATGGGAGTTTCTTATCAACATACTGTATTTGCTGCAACTGGTATTGCAGTTTCTCTATCTGCACCACACAAAGCAACTGCTCTTTCAAAAACAGATTTCATAGAATTTACTTAATGGCCTTAATGTCTCAAGTTTTAACTGCCTAACAGAAATGAAGCAGAAATAAATAAGTCATCTGCTGCCTGAAACTGTTCTCACGTATAAGAAAATAGTAACAATCATGAACTGAAATTAATTCCTTAGACTCCCAGTGCATTGAAACTCTTAGTAAAGTAGAAAACAAACATTCAGAAATTTGGAAGTGATTCTAGGTGGGCCACATAGGTCATTCAGAAGTACTATGAGTTGGTAAATCTCCTGTGAGAGTGATGGTACCAGCAACCTTATTCCAGGGAACCATGAACAATGTTTAGCAGGCAACAAAGAATTCATCTAGGTACCCAAACCCAAGTAGTTCTAGAAATTGAACACAAACTTGTAGAGAGCACAGTCATGAGAAAGCTTGCAAAGAAAACCCTGTCAAACTTCCACTACAATCAGCAGACCAAAGAAAACATAAGTCAGAAGAATCCTGAAGGTACCAGCAAAGTTCAAGGCCACCCTACAGAATGGAAATGTGCCACTAGGCGCAAAGGTCAATTATTAATGCATTTAGAGCGTGATCTGCTGGAACAATTACAAAGCAACTGAACCTCTTAAACAGACATGGAAAAAATCAGTAGACCTGAGCTGGACCTGACTTAATTTCACAATACACATGGCTATGTGGTATTTTCTACATTCATTAAGGGCAAGAGTAAGGTATATAAATAATACGTGGTGCACCACAAGTCTTAGGAAAACTTACTCAACACAGAGTAAGTTTGTTCTCACATTCAGCAAGTTCGCAGCTGTCAGAAGAACGCAAGTGATGACTACTGTTACCTACTTTTAGCAAAGTCCATATTACCTGGAAACACATGGCATCTCTAGCTTTCCTTTTATTACTATAATATGCCTAAGAATTTTTCAGTTAGCATTTTCTGGTTTGAAGAAGTACAAGACATCTTTCAGCTTTACAAGTAAGAACAGATCCAAAGGTCGATCAAATATTGACTGAAAATACTGATTTAAACACACATACACAAAATCTTTTTCTCTTTGAATTTCACATAGGATGACTGACTCAGAGAGGATGTCTCTGAGCAAATCATTTTGCTCATACATAAAAAGCATTTACGTATGCAAACATTGGCTCAACTGTATTCTGTAACCCCCGAGACTGCCTTAATATAGAGGGCTTTCTCTGAATGATTCTGTATCCCGTCTACAGAACTGCAGGATGTAACAAATGACACTACTTATTGTGTATTTCAAAATACCAATTCTATTCTTGGGGTTTATGAGTTTACAACTAAAGTCAAGCACATTTTTTTTGCCCCCCCCTTTTTGACACATTTTACACTTGTGTCACACTAACTTCTTCCTTTGTACCTTCAGTAAACTGAAAAGAAAAATATAAAAAATGCAGGAAGCACTCTTATATTGAGCTGTCCTTTGAAAATAAGGTTGCCATACTTTTACGTACACAAGGCCCTTCCTAAATATGTAAAAGTTCAAATACCTGTTTCTGCTAAACAAGTTGTTCACTGAGAGCAACAGTAGTAACGGAGTCATATTTTCATAAATATTTCAAGTGTGAAAGATATCAGCTGAGGTCTATTGTCACAAGGTGCTCTGCCTGGCCTTCAGTTTTTCACACAGTACCACTGGGTAGTGCTTTCAGCAGAACCAGATGCTCTCTGTACTGACCTCTAATGCTTACCATTCAGAAATTGTTCCACTATGAAGCATACCCCTTCCAAACCGCTGTCAAACTGCAACACACTAACATTATTTATAGCATTATATATATAACATTATTTCCACTTCTTTTTCTCTGCTCTGAAGAGTTGATCATCTATGTTGCCATTCCCTTTTATTCATTTTCAGCTATGCTCACCAGCTTGCACCACCTTGTAATTATTGTTTGTTTCTTAAGTTTATGTATAAATAATTTCAGGAAAGCACCTATATGGACAGATGCAGTCAAAGCCAAATTCACATGAAGCTTATGATCAAACACAGGCTCAAGCCTGTGTTCTAGAAAAATGCAAGCCATTTCTGATTTAGAAGCCTTCTCAGTGAAGTACTGTGCTAAATCTAACAAGTCCTGCCACTAATCATATTCTTTGTCTTCTTCTGTCTCCAAGAAGAAGATTTCTCTATTTTTCTATTTCTCTATATTTCTCTATTTTCAACGTTTACCTGATGTGGACTAAAAGTGGCACTGGACTGGGAAACAGAAGACTTTTTGTCTCTCTTTTGCCACTGACTTTGAATAAGCCAGCTGATTCCCATCACATCATTTCTCTGCCTTATTCATCTACGCTATAAGCTTTGCAAAGCAGGGAAGCTGTCTTACAGACTGTTTGCAAAGAGCTTCTCCATACAAGCCAATTTTGACCTCTCCCAGAAGCAGCAAGCCTATGCTAATATATTAGCATCCATTTCTATTATTAATATTAGGACATTTCAAATAATTTGTAATTTGCAGGGAGCAAAATTGGGTATCAATATATAATGCGTATTTTACCTCCACAAGGCTTGTTAACTAACTTTGCCATTCTTGGACAAGGACAATATTTTTGTAAGCAGCAGTAATCTCTCGTTACCTTTCAATGTTCCTCATACCCAGCCACCTTCTGTTTTTTTCCTTTGTTGAATCTGCTACAAATGTGTTTTTTTTTTTACCCTTATGATTGACATTAAAAAAAAATCTTAGCATTGTTCTCATATACCCATGATAGCCTTCTGAAAGAATTCCTATTTTGAGTCTTTATTAATTACTTCTATTCATTCCAAAGTGAACTGTAATCAGCCAGGAGCTCTTCATCATTCTTCAGAATATTCAGCACCTTTAACGTGACACCATTTGCTGTTCTGTTATGAAGCAGCTTATTGCTCTAATTCCTTCTTTTAAGATCCAAAGTTTTGCATTCTCATTCTTCATCCAGTCATTACCGATCTTTTCTTACTATGACTCTAACTTCTCTACTTGCTCCTCAGACAAGGCAAAGGTACTCATCTCCCCTGTACACAGCTGAATCATAGTCTACTCATCTGAAGTACCAAATTAAATGTCTCTAAATATATTTCACTCCTATCCTTCCATTTTTTTTAAACTGTTGTTGATATCCAATTACTCATGTAAAGATCTCAACTTGGTGCTTTCTTCCTTATAATTAGTTCCCTTTAATGTTTGTCCAGCCAACCTTCATTTCTTTTTCACAGCATTCAACTACCATGAAAGATTTTTTTCTCTCTCTCTAAACAGGAATACAAATGCAGCTTTTACATTCTCCGTTGTCTTGTATCAGCTGCCTAAGATCCTAAAGTAGCTGTCAAGCCAAATCTAGTTGTTCTGTGAGCTGTGAAACCAATAAAGTTTGCTATCCTGGAGTATTTCCTAGATCCCTGCCCCATACTCCTGCAATTATCTCGGCTTTTTCCATGTCCTCTATAATCTCATTATCTGCAATACTATCAGTTCTACTTCCTGACCTCTAGATTCTCCTACAGTATCTTGGGTAAGTAAGTTCCAAAGTAATTTACGAAACAAGGATAAAATGATCTAACTAGAAATTCCAAGCTACTGTAAAATAACTCAAAAGTTAAAAGTGAAAGGCATCTGGTTAAAAGTGAAAAGCTGGGCCCAATGTGTGTGACATAAAATGGCAGTGACACCAATAACTACAGCTTCCCGGGAAATGCTAGGTGGCTCAGAACCTTCTGACAGAATAACACAGACACCTAAATCTAGCAACTGACGTCTGACTTGAACTTTTTTTTTTTTTTATTCTTATATCTACATTTCACACACTGCTGAAACATATTTCAGTTTATGCCATGAATATATGCATCAACACTATTCATGAGTGATGCATTGTAGACTGACAAGCCACATTTCTGTAGTTTCTTTTGTGTGCTGGAACACCCTAAAATATTTTGCAAAGTTATAAATAAAAACTAGAGAGAAATAGTGTTAGGTCATCAATACAGTAGAGGCTTTCTTTACCCAGACTTCGCAGCAACTCTAAGTACAGGAATACTTCCGAAACATGAGTGCCAATTAATCTGAAATATTTCTGCCTGTGAGGGACCTTTTATGTAATCACCTGCACTGCTAGAGACTGTGTCTATACTTTTGATACAACTGCAGAAGAATAGCAGTTTCATTGTCAGTATTCGCATTCTCTTGAAAGGCCAGTAGGTTTCCCCAAATTCCCCTGATGTCTTAAATGTGTGATCTCACGCTAACCCCTGACTGAGTGTACTCTAAAATCCAAGTATGCTACTCACAAGGTAAACAAAAATATTGATAAAGCAACTGTGGCAGCACTGGTAACAGCAGTAAGGACAACAAGGAATAGAAAGTTGAACCTATCTTTCCATGCTTACTAGGGCTCACCATGGATGAGCAGCTCTTTGCATTTATTGAACGGAACAGGCAGCTAACCTTCAGGAGACGAAATTCAGATACCCACTTATAGCCATTCATCCATGCTCCTTGCTGCTCTTAGCTTCACACAGTTATGAATTCAGTGTTTTGGAGTATACCTTTGTGGGCTTTTTGATCTGTAACCACCCCTTCAGCAAAATGTTCACCTGCGCACGCACGCAGCAGCACACACAGCAGCAGCAGCCCTGTAGCTATCCTCCAGGGGTCACAATTGGGTTACAAATTCTATAAAATGTGCTGACTGTGCAGCCTGGTTTGCAGCAATTTATTCACGTCCTTCTTCATTAAGATTCAAATGGAATAAGTAAGATAGAAATTGAACAGATACAGAAACTGTGGCTTGCTTCTGTAGTCAGTAAACATTTATTCACCAGGCACAGCTCGCTCTCATACTCTCTCTCATATTCTCTCTCTTCCCCTATCCTTCCTGCTTGCTGTTTTAATGCATAATTAAGAAGGTCAGAATTAATGAAGCAGTGTGGAGTAAAGTTCAAGGAATCCCCAGGCACTATTTATTCTATTAGATCTCAGGCATGAATGTCAGATTGGCAGCATTAGAGGCAGAGGCAGTAGAGCTGGCAGCAGTCCAGGAGTGAAGCTACCACGGGAGTCTTACCTGCAGCGTCAAGTCGTTGCTGAGTTCCTTTCCTGCAAAAATCACCCGCAGCTGGTCAGCTGGAACTGCCAGTCGCTGTGCAACCACCTCCTTCAGCTGGAGGATGCTGGCGTCTGACCCAAGCTCCACCGGGAAGCCATGGCTGGAGTTGAACCTGACAAACACTGAACAAAAGAAAAACACCTTTTAAAGAGCATTTCTTACCACGTACCTGTACCAGCGTGACTGTGAGAGGCTTGTTCTTTAGCTTCAGAGAGCATTCACAAGTTTAAGAGAAAAGCTATTAATACGGCAGTGTATCATTTTGAAAAGACAAACTGTACAGGATTTCCCATCGCAGAATACTTAGTGACCAATAAGCAAAAGCAATGTGTTTCATGCAGCAGAGTTAAAAATTGCAGAGAACACACAGAACCAAAAGGGACCCAGCTGGGCAGCAGGCCAAGCAATCACTAATTGGCACAACAGATTTTCAGTTCAGCCCTACCCTTAGCAGGCACGGGGCGCACACACTTTCTGTGCCCCTTGTGCTCTTCCCCACTGCATGTAATAAATACCTGCAAGAAACTGAGTTTTAGAGCTATGATACATTAAATAATACTAGGACAAACAATTCATTGTCACACAGTAACGGGAGATCACATAAACTGGTTTCCCATAGATACAACTCTATGAAAGATAATGACGGAGAGAAAAATCACATGCCAGCAGAAATGTCTGGGAGCATAGCATTACACTGTGGTGCTTTCAGAGTTCACTAAAGCATCTGCAGTACATAACTCCTGCCAGCATACACCTCCAGTGCAGAAAATCACTACTGCTCTAGCCATATCATTTTTAGAGCTGCAGCAACTGGTTTATGCATCCAGAGAAGTCTGGCAAATAAACTCACGAGCTTACTGCCATTCAGCTGGCAGAGCTGTTTTTCACAAGGATGCTGAATGCGCTCATTGGGCCCATGATCAGGGGAATGACTACAAGAACTATGAAACAGGAAAAACCTCCCCACATCCATATCAATCACTGGGACTGTGTGAACAGTATATCTGAACCCAGTGGACTGCTTCAACCAATAGCTCCACAGCCAGAAAGCAAAGGAATTAGGAACATATATCCCCAATTAGACAGTGGATACCTGAAACCTGAACTGTTTGGGTATTGACCGCAGCACCATTCTTCTTAAAGATCTGTTTTCAATTCCCACTGCAATGCTTTAGCTGAAGATGTTATTCCCTGGAATTTCTGATGACTGACAGAAGCACAGATTTCATAGTTTGAAGAAATAATGATTTTTAAATTGAAAACGTGATTTATGGTTTTTCAAACACAAAGTTGTACCTGACCACTCCAAAAGTTGTCAAGTACTTTGAGGACTTATAATGAGAGTATATTTACTATATGTAAGAATATTTACTTTTAAAGTGTATATACACTGTATTTGAATATAGCTGAGACTGTTGCCGCTGTTTTGCTGAACAATTAATACTGTAAATATTTGCAATTTCACATCTTTAATACAGACTTTGATATTCCTGGATAATCTTTTAAGGGACAAGGCCATATACCAATAATTATTTCCACAACATTTTAAGTGTTGCACTTAAAAGTACCCTCTCGTTGTACTAAAATACAGGGCAGGATTGCATAATGCTGTGTCAGCAGAGTGCAGTGTCTATGCCCTGCTATGTGTCACAGCTTCCTGTATTACATCTTGTTACTGCTTTTGATTTCTATTTAAAGATGTTCTGGAAATAACTGAACTGTGCAACCTTTATATTCACATCATTCAGAAAAATCAGTGGATTTTGAATTTTATTTTGATTGTGGTTTAGAGACTAAAGGATGAATTATAGTAGTTCCAATTACTGAACATGTCCCATCTTTTCAGGAACACTCACAATGATCAACTATAAATAACATTGTCTTGGCTGGTAGCAAAATATATAGTTAAACCAAAGGGGAA
Source organism: Oxyura jamaicensis (assembly GCF_011077185.1). Lineage (NCBI taxonomy): Eukaryota > Metazoa > Chordata > Aves > Anseriformes > Anatidae > Oxyura > Oxyura jamaicensis. The sequence continues at coordinate 47,238,820 of NC_048895.1, read as the reverse complement.
TATACTTTTATATGCTCAGCTCTATCTATGAACATATGTATGCACATGTATAGATTTATATGGACATGATCACATAAACGCACAATGTGCATACACGTGCACCTGCAAGGACTTCCTAACGGGTAAACAATGCTTGTTTTCTTTAGTCTTGTGAAAGTCAATGCTGTTGGTTTTGGAAATGAAATAAAAAGTTAGCAAGTGCCTTGATTCTGCAAATCAAATGTGTTGGTAAGAGGAAAGCACTTGATAAAAGAAACATAAACAGGCAAAGAAGCATTTAAGTGAATTTTAAAGCACTACTCATTTTCCAAAGACAACATTAATCCAACACACTTACTGCAAGCATAATTCATGTCCACCACCAACAGCTGCTACCCTTTTCCCCACATAAGTGTGTTTATTCATCACCAGCAGGTACGGTCTCTGCCTCCCAGTGTGTACCAGGAGGCAGAAGTGTCCATCTCACAGTTGTAATACAAGCAGAGGGGGAGGAGGGGTAAGAAGCGTTGATATTTTGCATCCAACATAGATGAGAATTATTCTCCTACAAGCCTGAAGTGCCAACTCAGAAAAACACAGGAATGCCAAGCTTTACTTGCTGGAAGGTTCCAATCCACAAAGAGTTTGCCTTTAAACACATTAATTCTATCAGAAAATCTGCCATCCACCTACTCTTTTCAATGCAAAAGCACTGATGGGATCTTTGCTTATCTGCACATAAAGAAAACTAAATACAAAACTTCAATCTGCTGAATAAAAACAGAATTTCACCGCTATGTTCCAAGCTGCCTATTTAGAAAAATAATAATAAAGTTATTTTCTTCCTGGCATATCGAACTGATACTCTGAACAGCGTATGTTACTCGAGATCTCAGCTGAAGTTACACAAGCCTCTAACATCCCTTCCAAAGCCCACAGTCTTTGGAAAGAGCTTGAATTAAAAGTTTGTCTACTGGAAGATAAATAAATATTGGCTTCACAGAAGATTTGAGAATCTCCCTCAATCCTAAACTTCTGATGGAAATCCAGTAGAAACCCATCAAGTTATTTACATTAGCAAGTAGCCTAGCCCAGCTGAAGAAAGGAGGCTCCGCTTGGGTCAGGTCTCCTGACCTCCTCTCACATCTGTAAGAGGTGACAAACCATAAAACTGGTCCAATAAAAGGAAACGTTGTTATACTTGGCCGTCATGACAACAGAGAGAATTGCACAGATCCGATTCCTAGATGAATCAAGATGTACCTGGGCGCTTTTGTAAATGTCCCTTAATACTTCTCTCTTAAATATTTCACTCTACATTCTCACATTTTAAGCACAGTGCTGAATGGAGGAAAATGGTAGCATTGGAAGAGTGAGTAAAATAGAAGTGTATAAATATTTCACTACGTCTTTCAGATATCTAAGGCTTACACCTTCGTGCAATAACTTCAGTTTTACATTTAACGCATTGGATAGCATTAATCTATTTGGAAAGATCAGCAACTAATATATAAGTGGAAACGTTTTAGAGAAAGTAACTTTTAAAGATTTCTCACATCATTTCCCATGTTTCACATAATACACATTTTTCAAGCATGTGCCTACAGAGCAAGAAAATGTTTGGCGGAGGGAACGTTCTTGGCTCTGGGGACAAGGGCAGAAAGTGCATTTGCACTGAGCAGTGCCTTTCCCCCAGCAAACTGATATAACAAGATCAGAATATACAGGGTTGCAGGGTAAGTGAAACACATTCAGGTGTGAACAAGACATACGGGATCGTATATAGAGAAATGATGGTCTAGCATGCAGCAGCAGGTTAAAACTGCTTAATCAGATTAGAAAACGTTTTCACAGGCAGAGGCTAGTAATTCATGGAAACAGAAGCTGGAAGTGAAAATGCTACACCACAACACAGATACATGCACAAGCTGGACAGAAAGTGGAGGCATACACACATAAATATCGAGTAGAATAAAAATCTCAGTTACCAGTTTGGGGAGTTTTCAGCACTTTTAGACTTGCTTTCATCTCGGATAAAAGAATTCAATGTATTTGAACATTTGTGTAACAGCTTGTGTTCTTCTTGCTGAACAAGAAGTAATATATGCTAAAGTATTTTCATTCTGCAACTCTTAATGGAAGTAAGTATTTCTTTGTTCTTCCTGCTGAATGTTCTCTGTTTAGATTATTTCCCTCAGAACGTAGCACCAGCATTAATCTCAGAAAGACGTAGGTACCATGGTCAAGAGGAATCTATAAGGTACCGTGCTAGTAACTGCCCAGCACTTAGTTTGAAAGAATGTTCCCTAGGAACTCAGCTGCTTAGCAGTTAGTTAATTTGTATTCAGCTGGCTGTAGGAAACAGACATTTTAAAACTAAAAATATTTTTAGTTTAAATTTTAATTATATTATTAAAAACAATTAATATCATTATCACCTCCACAGTGACTTGTACTAATAAATTCAATGTAACAAGATGCTTCATTCATATAAATACAACACAGAAATTCACTAGTCCTCAAACATAGTATTTCTATCCCAAAGACCTCGTGTTTCAAAAACAGTCTGATCTATCACTTCACTCACTACCAAAATGGGGTCAGCAACAAAATTCAGTCATTTAGGATACAATATGTTAAATAACTTTTTCAAGCTAAATAATTGTTAGTGAAAGCAACATAAGAAAGTAGATTGTGACCAAATCTTGTGCAGCTGAAGACAGCACCACTCCAGGCCACCTGTCCATGCCTTACACATCCAACCGGGATACCAAAAGAAATGTGCACCTGCATCCCAGCTGTGCCTGTTTACAATTCAGCATATTAGTACAAATTGAATGGGAAATTCAAGTAAATGCACAGATGCAAACTGGATAAGCTCAGACACAAGCACACAGTGGGGAAGAGGTGCTGGGGATCTGCAGGATGCCTTGTGAAGCCTGCAAGCAAGCTGGTGGGCAGGCACCCCTGCCAGGACCACAGCAGGGCATTGCTCAGAGCCCTGCCATTCTGCAGCCTTTCTTTTTGGCAAGTCATACGAAAAGTGCCAGGCTTTAAAAACCATTGTCATCAGTTCTACAGATTTTCCAGTGCTGAATCAAAAAGATAAATATTGCACGCTTCTCACAAGCAGAGTCCCGGGTACCTCCAAACTGCGAAGGTAATCCCAATATACAGAACCAAAGAAACTGAACTGTGTGCCAAGAGTGGTACAGGTTGTCCATGTCTTTACACTGCTAAATGCAAAGCATAATTTACAATTTTAACATAAAATAGCCAATTCCTTTTCTTCCTTAATCAACAATCCTGCTTTCCCACACACCAAACAAGCTGTCATCTACAAGGGATGAGCTGAAGCAACAGAATGTACTCATTTAAACCTTAAGGTCTTAGTACTTATTGCTGAGCAATGACATTGCATCCATGACAGCTCCAAATATTCCTTGTTCTGCTTTCTTTCTAGGGGCAAAAAGAGTATAACCAAGGTTTAACCCAAGGACAACATGAAATATGTGAAGCTATTTTTTTCCAGAGCCCTTTCCCTACTAAAGTCAGATGACAAGACCTTTACAATATATTTTCCGAAGAATGAAAAAATTGTCTTGTGACATTATCTGTCTGTGGTGATCAGTTCCTTTTTGGCTCAGCGCATGACAAGAGAACATGGCCCTTCTTAGCTCAAAACCTACATATAGACTATCTCACATGAGAATATATGAGCCCTTCCTTTTCAATATAGGTATTAAATTATTCTCATAAACTGGGATTAGTAGTTTATTCATTACAACTAACCAGATTAGTGCAGATAAAAAACAGGATGCACAGAGAATGTAAATAACAGAAGAGAAGGCAGAAATGAGGATAATGTAAAATCCTCACCACCTGTTAGAGCAGTCCCTGCTGCCAGCCCCTCCGCTATAGTACCACTGGGAATTACCTCTCAAGGAACAGGCTGAAAGCAGCTGTACCTTTTCTATTTCATTATATAAAATATAAACATTTTTTTTCAGATGCTTGGGGCTCTTGCATCCTCAAACAAATGTCACAATGCTGTTTTATTATTTTAATATTTATATTTAAAGAAAGTAAGATACATTTGAAGGCACCTTATAAACCAAGAGTTAATAATAATTGCTGCTTTAAATTTCTACAGTCTGAATTATAGAAATACTACCATAGGATAGATGTAGTGTGAGAAACTAGCAGCAGAACACAATATAATGTGATGGCAGTAAATCTTGTTCCACAACTTTTTATTATTTCCTGGTTTTCAGTGCGCCAGGGGAATTGCAAGAAGGGAAAGAAGTAAAGCAAAAGATTAAAGAGAAGCAAAAAAAGAAAAAGAGAGGAGTTGGGGAGACTGTGCAAGCTAAGGTCAGGACTGTGATGGAAAGCTCAGACTTGTGACAGGCTTTTATTAAACAGCCAGTCAGCACCTGTTACTGAAAGTCCAAACAAATGGTTAAACGATTCTGTACAAAGATCTTTGAAGAGTCTTTCTGCAGCATCTCCAGCAGCCTGGAACTGCTTGCAGCTTTCTTTGTAGATTTGTGTTGGTTCTCTGTCAGAACATGAGACCTTCCAGCACTTGCTGTTCCCAGGAACACTAGGGAGCAAGGAGGTTCACTCACAGCCATTTTAAATTTCTGCCCTACTTCCACTGCATCAAATCCTGCTTTGGAGTCTGCTGTCACTTCCATTAAGCTCAGGCTACCTGCTTTCTTAATTTTATTATATACATATGTTAAGAACAAAATTAGATCTCATCATTAGAGTAACCAGTCCCTTAGAAATTTGTGTAGTCACAGATACCTTTCATCGGTTAGCAAAAATACCTTCATTTCTCTCCAAGAAAACTCTCAAACAGATGTCTTTTCATCAAAAAGTTGCCAAAATTCTGACAAATTGGAGCAAACTTAAGATAGTAAGATCCAGGTACTCGATGCCCTTCCACTGATCATACTGCCAGCGATTTCCCTCTGTAAAGAAGGGAAATCTAGCTAGAGAACCTCTACTGTCTACACGAGGAGTGAGACAGTATCTTAGTGATTTCACATCTTTCATCTGTGGCTGAATATCAACATCTGCACCTGCCCCGAGACCAGCAGGTTGCCAATATTGCAGATATTGATGAATTGGTATGATGATTTCCTGGCAAAATGCCCTGCTATGTATTTTGTACCAGGTCTGGTAATTGCAGACTGACAGGTATATCCAACAAAGTTAACCACAACTTAATGAGTTAACATTCATTGCTGAGCCATGATAACTGGCTACATTAGGCCTCCTCGATCATTGCAACTGTAAAATAAAACACATTAATGTAAGCCAACTTCACAGCCACAGCAGAAAAAGAGCCTACACAGGCAATAAGGAGCAACTCATTAAGCTAAAGTAATTTGGTTGCTTCTGATCATTTGTAAATTACCTTCACCTAACAAATGATTTTATGATGTAGTCACACACAGAGAGCAATGCAGTAATCTAATATAAACAATATCTATAAAATCCCATCCTTAGTGAGGTTATTCCTCTCCTTAGTAAAGAATAAACTGTGTCATAGAAACATCTTGACTTTGAGCTAGCACTAAATGAATATAATAAAAAATGTTCCTTGATTAGTAACTCAATGTTTTAGATTAGATTTCTGTTTTATATCCTTTTTAAATAAAAATCATGTTTGACTTTTATTCAAACAACTATTTATCACAGAAAGCAACATAGCAGTATTCATAACTGCTATATTCAAACCTCATGGCAGTTTTCTACAAAATCATGAACAGCATGCAAAAGGTGATTGGGCCGTCACTTCTGTTGCAAGATTTAGAGGGCATCAAGCTGAGCTGGTAGGATCTAGGCTCAAAACAGACAATGCTACAAGGAATGGACCCTCTGGAGCTCTCTGCACCAGAGAAGTAGTAGATGCAAAATGCATAGCTTGGGCTCAAAGGGAAAAAGATACTGATTGACATATTCTATATGAATAAACTCTCAGTAAACTCTCTACTGAAAAGGACAGGATAACATATACTAGTAAGAAATAGTTCACATGTAGGTTTCTAGCTTGAAGGGCCAGATCTTCAAGTCATGTGCTGAGTCAAAGAGGAACTTACCACTGCAAAGGCCAATAAATAGCAGTACAAGGCTTCCCCCAGCTCCACACCTGTTTTCAGGAGAATACTTTTTAAAGCTTCTGTCATTTAAGTCAAAAATAGTGGTGAGCTGTGAGAATATCAGGAAGACATATCACCTATCCCTATCGCTTTCCCTACTTTTTTTCTTGAGGCCTCTGCTTATGGTCACTGTCAGATACAATTCATTGGGTTAAACAGACTCTGGAGTACTATGGCAGCTCTTCTGTAGTCTAGCATTTCCAGACATGTTGTCCATAGAATGTAACAATGAGTGAAATCCAGCAAGTAGGCAGGTTAACAGTCTCCCATCTCTTCCACACTACCAAGTAATCCAAACCCAGTACAGACACAATTCAAAAAGAGAACCCACTACTACCCTCCTTTCTGCTAGAACTACGCATGCACATGCTATTGCTTTCTTATATTGCAGTGAGGAAAAAATTAAACTCAGCAATTCCCACAGTAACCTAATTTTGTTCTAGGAATTATGTCTCTTAATCCAAGAGACAAGGTAAATTTGTACAGTGAATTATTTCCTGTGAATAATTCACTAGTTTTACTGTACCCAAATTCTCTTTAAAGTTTGAGGAATGCATAGCTAACTCAACACTACAATTATGTTAGTATTTCCGTAAAAAGTCTCTCAAAAATGCTATTTTCCTAGCTATTTTTGTCCTGATTTACTGGCTGCTTATATCAGCACAAAGCTGCCATGAACTTCCTTGATACAAAAACCAACCTACATTCATGTTTCATTTTAAATAGACAGATACTGTTCTTTAATGCGCTTGGATATGGGTAAGAGTCTTTAAACTCAACATATTTCCAGCTATATGCTACAGCTGTCTGTATTAATAAGAAGTATTACATTTAAAAATAAAGTGTATACTCTTGCAGCTTTTCTGTTCTTTGGAAGAATGGACCTATATTTTTGCAAAGACTGCATGAGTTCAAAGTCATAAGAGGGTCAGAAAAACGCAAGTAGGACTTGAAATATATTGCAATAGCTTTAAGGCTGTAAGAGGGACTGTAAGGTGGCGACTGCAATAATGAGATTTCACTCTTTTAACAGTTATGCTCATTTGCAGTTCCCCAGGACATTTAACACATTTGTCTTATAGTGTCTACATTCTGTTAGATACTAGAAGCATTACTTGACAGCTGAAGATCCACTAACATGATGTATGCTAAATGTGGCAGCTGTCATACTCCACTAAGAAAGGAGCTTTCCAAACTAATGAATTTTGTTAGTTGTTCAGTATAGGACAAAGGAACATCAGCCTTCATATTACAAATATTAAAATATGGACAAAAATGGCACAGATATATAACACAGAATAGATGCATAAAAAGATACCAGAAATCCAAGAGAAAACATATATGCCTACCCACCCACCTATATGAAACTCTTTATGTTCACTTTGTTTAATTTCTACAAGAGCTACTACAAATAAAGTCAAAACTCAAGGGAATAAAAGTTGTCACAGTGCAGACCACGGTTATCCCAATACATGATTATATGTGATATAGCCAAATGTCTTGCATTGAAGGAAGGGGGTGAAGCCAGATACTCCAGAGAAAAGAAACAGAATAGTGCTTATTCCTCCAGCATTTACACATCCAACATTGGATTATTTTTTTTTTCCCCATGTCTAACTTTCTTTACTTTTACTCATTACATTTGTGGGTATTCCAGTACCATTACAAACATTTTTTCATTTGTTTTAGAAGATACACAAGTGACATTACAGTTCAATCACTGAGCACTCAACTTTAAAACTACTTTTTATAGCCCTTTTCTTAAGCATTTTCACGATTAACCTGATTTACTAAAAAATAGTAGAAAAGTAAGCTTCAGTATGCTCATAGCCCATAGCCCTGCTCATCACCTTTAAATGGTGACCCCACTGCACTTCCCCATACACTTCTTTTCTTTCAAACCATAGGCAAAAACCCGCTCTCTCTCCCCACCCCAGACCAGTCTTCCCAGCTACAGAATTACTGCAGCAGCAGTAGATAACCTACAAGGATGATTGCTCTGCAGAACCGTTTAGAAGGACACTGTCAAGGCCCTGGAGGCACCATTAGTCCCAACTGTTCCTGCCTGGCTTCCCCCATGGCCTCCCTCATGCTGCCCATGACCAGGACCCCTGGAGCCATCCCACTCACGGAACCATCCCACCCCTGGAACCAGCCTACCCCTGGAACCATCAGAGATGGTGGTAGTGCCCCTTCCAAGACAAGGCTCTTGCTGTTCCCACCTGGGTGTCCAGATGGATAGGAGCTGTCCTGCCACCATGCCCACTCCCAGCCTGTCTCTCGCCACATATGTGGCCTCACTCACCCACTGTGGGGCCACACTCCTGCCTGGGGCTGCTCCACACCCGTGTAGCAGCCCTGATATGGCTGCTCCTAGGAAAAGCCACACAGTGATAAAAAACAAAAACCCTTCAGTCACAGAAGAACTGGAAGCCTCAAAACAAGCTCTAAGACCCCACCTGTGTGGAGACTGAGAGCACTGCTGGTGGCAGCTGTCTCCTGTTTCTTAATCAAGATGTAACGAGGACCAGGTGGGTGTGGGCAAGCCCAGGTTGGCACAAGGGACACGCTGCCCTTGCTGGTAATGGCACAGCTGAGCTCTTATGCTGCCTTAGTAGGGATGGGAAGTGATGGTATGACAGGAGACCTGGTTAAATCTCAACTCTCAGGGCCTTCTGGAGCTGGTCAGTCACTGAACAGGCCACAGCCAAGGGGCACAGTGCAAAGAAAGGTCCCTGTTGACTGCCCAAGGCTGGTGGCCATGACATGCAGCCTAACTGTAGTGCCAGCTGCTCTCCATTTGAGGTCTTCTGGTGTGATTTCCAAAACTGCTGGCATGTGAAACATTGAGAACAGGATGAAATGCATCAATGTGACAGACTGCTCAGCAAAATGATACCTGCTCCGCTGGAGACCCTCCTGAAAATGCCAGGATGTCTCTCCTGGACTTCAAGCAGTAGGACTACCCATAGCCAGCAGGCCTGGGCTGCCTCCCTGCTGTGTAGCCAAGCATAGGGCTCTCCAAAAACCCAGACACTTCACTACTGTGTGAGACACAACCTCTGGCTCCACAGCCTTTGTCTTCCCACCTGTGCTGCGTTTTGCAGGGCCACCCACTGCCTGCATCCCTGGCATGGACAGAGCATGATGGCTGCTGCTTACCTCACAGCTCTGCACAGCCTGCTGTGACTTGAGAGTTTGCAGAATGGTGAACTGTTAATGGTTTTGATCCTATTAACATTTGAAAAATGTGTTTTGTTCCAGAATGTACATCGCTTTTGTAGCAGCTTGAAATTCACCTTAATGGTTACTTTTATTCTCTGACAGGTCTAAGTTAAATTATCTAGTCAAAATTATACCCCCAGTTTCTGGTTAAAAATCCCATGTAATTACTCTAGCTTTAGCAAAAATATCTTACATAATTGCTGCTATGACAGTAAGAAATAACCCTTTAATTTAAGAGACCTATAAAATGATGGATCATCCAAAAAAATTCTAATTGTAGAATAGAATTGTGCACCCATTTTCTCTTTCAAATTAGTTTACAAACAAATTAAATTAAAAAACCTTCCTTTAGCTAAATTTGAAGATTTACCATATATAATGCTATATAAACATATATAATTTACAAAGGATAATTTTGTCCCTTTCGAGTTTTTCAGATTTTTTTTTTTTTAACATTTGCTTTTGCTATCTAGCTCTCACTTAAATAGTCCTACATTAAATACCTCTTAGTGCAGATTCTAGGCCCCTGACACAAGAAAATATGCAGCAGCCACTGTTGTCATGCATAAACACGTGGCCTGAATTGACTGCCAAAAATAGTCTATCATTCCTACTGTAAAACTGCTAGTTAGCTGGAAAAAAGAAACACATTTCAAATATCCCAGTGTTATACCAAAATTTTATGAACTCAGCATGTTCTCTGAGCATAAAGAAATTAATTGCACCTATTCAAAATATACTGTGCACTGTCATTTATAATCACCTCTTCATTATATTATATGTATAAAAGTAGGTGTGCATATATATATACATATATATATGTATAAAATCCCCATTTCAGAATGTTGTCATTTTTGTACAAAGTGAAATCCTTATTCACTGAGAAGACTTAGACATGAACTTGCTGAGTAGGATGAGAGTAGGAGCTATAGTACTCAGCTAACAAAAAAAATGCTTACTGGGCAGATGAATCATACACTATTGCAAATACGAAAAATGAATTACTCCAAATATACAGAAATGCCAAAATACAGAAGGCCTCAGATTAATAAATGATGATGTATATAGTATATCAGCTGAATACAATGGGATAAAAAATGGCAAAACATTGCAGATACTGTAAAAGAACGGCTTCTATTTTCTTTCTTTTCTTTTTTTTTTTTTTTTTTGAATCACCACTAAACACAGCTAAAGCACATTGTGTGTATATATATATTACAGATATGCACACCAAATTGTGAAGACCATGTGAAGCTATGCTGTGCCACAACTTTAGGGTATTTCCTGGCACTTTACCTCTGCCGATTCTTTTGCTGGATTTAATTTTAATATTCCACACATCAGTGAGGAAGACGTTTTCTGCCTTTCTGTGTCAGATACAGGTCAATAGCAGATATGAAATTAGATATTTCAAGGCATGCAGACCTATAATTTCAAGATATATTTCACTAGAAAACTAGGAAGCTATAGGTGTTGATAAAATCTAGGATGACTATATAAAGTAATTTCATCATTAAAAAGGAGGCCTCAATCTGAAGTTTTAGCTTATTGCCATGATAGATCAAAAGATCTTATATATAAGAATAATTAGTCTACTGTATCTAGCTCAGGCCATAACTCCCCTGGAAAAGTACATTTCTATTGGCAAATGCAATGTACCAAAGCCAAAAGTTTTGTTGGTATGTATGATTTAATGATCACTAGATTATGAAAATGATTTAAAAGATTTGCTTTCACAAAGGCAAGATCTGCACAAATTAAAATGTGACATAACAGCTGAGTTAATAATGATAGGATAAATCAGTTTCTCCTTGCTGAAATGAAATGTTATTTAAAACAATCTTTAAGTTAAAATATCACTTTCATTTTTTTTTCTTAGATCACATTTTATCCTCCTCCCCCCCCCCAAAAAAAAAGCACATTTTTTTCCCCTCTTAATAATGAAGTTTACTTTTTTGAAAAAGCAGAACAATAACTCTACATTTGATGATGTGTGATTCTTTGAGCTGTTTTCTGCCATACATTGGAAAAGCTGTAGCTTAGAAGGAAGGCAGTAAGTACAGGCTTCATCTAGCCTTTGAGAATATGTAACAGGGCTACCAGCATGTATCTGCATTGTACAGTTCCACAAATTCTCTTGCAAAAATCTTGTTTTGCATGCCTTGCTTCCATAAGTGGAAGACAGAAATGCACCACCATTACTGTGGGGCAAAATACAGTTTGAAACAAGAGAATCTATCTTAATTTTGTTTGATTTTAAACACTGATTGTTCTGAGAGTCTTTTAGCTCTCTGAAGAAAATGTTGTAGGCTAATATTAAGTTATTATTTTGGACCATATGTTTTGTTTCCATTGTTCCTGTTGTCAGGAGAAATGAGGCCAAAAGAGCAATGTAGTATTCTATAGGATTTGTACATTTTCAAACCCTATTTTGGGGCCTGAAATAACAGGCAGTCCTTTTTTTGCTGAAAGCAACTTATTTTTTTTTATTCTAACTGAATATCCCTATAAGAAGATCCATCTCAATTTAATGAACACCTCAATACTTCTCAAGATTTCCTTTCTTTCTGATAAAAACAGACACACAGCTGCAACCAATCACTCCCTGTGCCAGAGCATTTGTCAATTAGTTGTAAGGAAATTTCCTAGCACATAAGGTTTAGTTTATGATCAGTCAGGAAATTATGGTCTATTATGCAATTTTATTCTGGTCTGTGATTGACTGCACATCAAAGGGTCACTCAATGGCAGCCACCAATACTTATTAAGGTAAAAATAGTTTCATAAAAGCAGATGGTGAAAGCAAGACACCAGTAGATCAGAAATACTGACTATAGTATACATTATACAAGGTTTCTAGAAATAATAAGGAAGGATTTTAACACATAGTGCTCCTTTGCTGTGAACTGACATTTCAAACTGTATGGTGTTTTCAGACATAATGGAAGTTTGCCAAGTTCTGATAAAAATTTTCCCTCCCACCCTATTTAGAGAGGTCTGGACATCAGCAATTTTATACACATAAATAGCTACTTTTTCTGTAGCATATGCTCTGTACAGAGGTTCTCTCAATATGTGAAGTTTTGCATATGAATAATTCTGCATACACATCCATTTATTGAGCTCGATGAGACTTGGAAGATTTTACAATGTTTATGGATAAAATGATTCTGACATATATATAACAATAATTTTAATACATCCATATTAGTGACATATTTTTTAACATTGTATGAACCCATTTACTTATGAATGTAGAGAAACTGAACTGTATCAACAGACAATTGATATATGTGAAACTAGAATGAAATCAGATCAAGACTTACTTAAATAAACCCATAAAAATGTTAAGCCAATCATAGAGCTAAAACCACACCTTTGTTATGGCATGTGTAAGCTCTGCATAGTGATAGGCATTAAAACTGAGCTACCATGGAAATCTAAAGGGAAAAAAAAATACAGAAACAGGTAGTTTGGTTAGATGCTTAGAAATGTATTTAGAGAAACTTACCAGTAAAATTAAATTAGTTCTGGAAGAGTAAGAATTCTGAACAAAAATTGATACATGCAAAAGAATTTGAGACATTGCTTATTTATGATACTACATATGGAGGTAATTGCAAAATTGCAAACATTTATCATCAGATATATGAAATGCTCCTTTTCCTTCTTGAAAAAAAAAAAATCCAGAAGACCTACCACATGTCTCATGATTTTCAGATAATTAACATAAGTCACTTTAATGGGGGGGGGGTTCTTTTTAAAAGTTGCCATAGCAGTTATTTTTATTTTATTGTATTCATGATTAATGTAATTGAAACAGCGACAGCAATTAAAGTTATATTATGTTAGTGAAACTGCTTCATTGCCATGATAAACGACTTCTATGAGGGTATTACTCACAACAAGCTGAGAAACCCAATGTATTAAATCAGGTTAAAAAGGGAATGTTACCTTCCCCAGAATCCAGCCTTTTTGAAGTTGGCATTTTTATCTGCTTTTCACTTTGAGTCTCGCTTAAATCCTAGAAGTTTCTGGCTTCCACATGAAATTATAGGAGCCTGGAGGAAAGGAAACTGGTGGATTTGGGATATCCTACATCTTCAGTAGTGTGGCTCAGGCCTATCTGTGAAATAATGTTTCATTGCAAAAATAGCCACGACTCATGTAGAAATGGATGCCCTGTAAAACAGAAGGGAGCAGCAAACACCCTGATTTAACAAAGTGATAATCCTTAGCTGGAAATGGCAGGAAGACCCATGAGACCTCAGAAGCCTGAGGCCCGTATACAGAAAACATTCACAGAATAACTGCTTTGAGTGACTCATAAAAGATTACTTGAAAAATATAGTAAATAAACTTTGGGTCTTTTTGCTGCCTAATAAACCAGGAACCTAGAATTCTGCAGTTCAACTCATTTAATAGCTTTAAAGAAATTTTAATAATAATGCTTGCATAATATATAATACCTCAACAGAATAGAATGCTGCTCTGTATTGCTCTGTTGGAGGTGCCATTAAGAGAAGGCAGGCTAAATATAACCCAACTTGGATTCTTCTAATACTGCTGTGGCAGTAATTTTCTACTCTGAAAGATTGTCCCTCTTACATTAACTTTATCTGGAAGAGTAAATTACAAACATACAGAAATACATATATATATATATTCAGCTATAAATACTATAAATACTAACTGCACCAAAATTCTGAAGTAAACCTAGATCTAAAAACTGACCCAAATGTAAAACAAACAAACAAACAAACAAAAAAACAGACACAATAACTTAAAAAAAAAAAAAAAAATGGAAAACAGCTTACATAAAGGCAAGAGCATTTTGACAAACTTATTTTAATGGATTCGCATTAATGTGCAAACTGAGATTGTATACTGTTATTGCAATGATTTTGTGAAGCTCATTAAGAAGAAAAGACTCAGAAAACTGCATAAAAGTATGAAAAGCAACTTCTTTTGAAAAAAGACAGCTGCCTTGACTTTAATGACCACGCGTGCTTTGGGTACTGACTCACTACCTATGCCAGTGCAAGTTTTGATACAGCCAAGAAGCAGTTTGGGCCTGAGAGCAGAGCTGGCCACATCATGATCTCTGCTCTCTGGCAACATCAAAGCTGCTCCAACAATCCTCCTGAAAACACATAAGCTTATATGAAACACATTAGAAATGCTGGCATACAGTGGAAAAATTATCTGCTAGTTCTTTTAGAATCCACTCATCATATATATATTACCAATTTGCACACTCTACCTCTATGTATGAAAGCACTACAAAGAGATCTACCCGTTCTACATACAGTGTGTATGCATGTATACACAAATAATTATATATATATATTGCATCTTTGGAGGGAGAGCATCAGCTTAATAGAAAAACTTCAAGAGTCTGTATTATTATGAGAAAGGCTAAAAGCTGAAATGCATCTTAATTTCTGGATTTAGAAAGCTTTCCATCTGTAACTCAGCTACAAAGCTCATCATACTAAAGAAGGGGATTAGCTTTCTGTTCTATGCTGATGGTACTGAAGCAGGCCTTGGCACTCATTTTTAACATCACTCGGTCTGACTCCATCAAAACTAGTCCTAATTGTTAGTTAAAGGACTTTTCCACCATTATGAGAAACATAATCAAGTGCAAGGTGAAACACAATGCTGACTTCCAAATACTATGGAGTCTTTTCTGAAGATTTTTGGGTGATATGGAAAGGAACCAGATCAATCTAGCCCCATATTCAGTTCACTAGATTAATGATACTATATGTTCTGTCAGTAAACAATACTAAAAGTGTTTTGATAATTTTGATATTTCCATTAAATCTCTTTCTATTTAACTACACACTTTAAGAACCAATGCATCAGAGAATAATTACGCAAGAAAGCATTATTTTAAAAATGGAGCCAGAAGCAATACAGTTGATATAGTATCAAATATCCCGACCTCGTGAACCGCATTCCAGAAATATTTGCCAGTCAAGAGCCACAGGGTTCATTCCAGACATGCCGGAGACATGGAGGCTGCTTTGTGGGTGCTACAATCCAGAGGCAAGAAATTACAGTGGCTTTCTGGGGACCCCTACCTCTCCACTGACGGACAGACTAGGATGTATAAATGGATCCCTAGATAGGACCCCTATAAACGGATCCCTAGGCCAGCCTCTCCAGTTCTTGCTGGCTCACAAGCTGTCCAAAACTGTAAATTATTCTTATCCAAGGAAAAAAATATATTTGTTTACTTATTTATTTATTAGTGAAACAATAGAAGAGAATATACTCATACTGAATCTGACAAAGAATGAACCCAATTAGTAGAATGGAATATGTTTGACTTCAGTATAAAAGTGCATTCAAATAACATTATACAACTAAAATAGGTTTAAAAATTATAAAATGTTATTGCTATATTATTGCCATCTGGTTGAGAGTACAGAACTTTGAATATTTTAGAATTTATCATATAAATATTTGTCTCACAGATTATAAATAATTATGAACATGAAATCTTTTATTTTATTTTATTTATTTATTTATTTATTTTTTCCAGAAAGGATTGTTAGTTCATTAAGTCATTGAGAATAATCACTTCTGGGAACTTTTGGTATAATATTCTAGTATCTGCCTAAGTCTGTGACAGGTTCATATGGATTCATAAAAATGTCAGCATATTAAAACAGACTATATTGGGCTCTGGGTTTGATAACAACATGTATTTTTGAAGTGCATACCCATGGGTACTTGTTAAAGAAACAGAATATAAAACCTTACAGATACCATCATTCTTATGAATATCAGATAGAATATAGTAAATAATTTATCTAAATATTATAATAATATTTAATATAAAGACAGTACATATTATGGGACAACAAAAAGAATAAGCATTTTTACAAACTGATTAATTTTCCCATTAAAATATTTTAGAAAACTTCTATGCATTAAGACTTGATATTCTGTTTCAGGAAAGCTGTATGTGACATTCTGATTTATTTTTTTTCCCCGATAATTTTATTTTATTCTTTCAAAATAGTTTTACCTTTCAAAATTTAACACAAGAACTCAAAACATTAGTTTTGCATCCCAATCCAGAATGAGTTCCTTCTGCCTGTAGTTGTGTTTTTGTTTTTTTTTTTTTTCTTTTCAGGATGGAAAACACATTTCATGAACAGATATGATATAGACAATAGACATACCAACTTGAATTACATAAGATATAAACCCCAAAAGCCTTACCTTCCAAACCAAAGTGTGGTGAGAACTACATGTGACCATAATTTTACTGCACCCAAAGAACATTGCTTCTATCCTGTTGCTATTTATAAAAGCAAAGAAATGGAAGTAAAATGATTGATTCAGGTACTGTTTTTAAAAACATGGTGAAGTAGCCTGCTTGTCAGTGCTCAGGTAGGAAATTACTAGAGGATATGAGAAGATACAGACTTCAGGACTGTTAAGGATCTCTATTCATCATTCTATTGAGTAGTCTGGAAGGGATACATTCTATCTTACTGGGGAATTTTGCCAGTCATTGAACCAAAATTTTAAAGAGCTCATGTTCAAATATTGTCTGGGTGCTTGTAATATTGACCTGGGATATAGATTTTTTTTTTCAAAGTTCTACTCCAAAAAATATGCAAGCATATTAGGAAAAAAAAAAAAAAAAAAAAAAAAAGTCCAAAATGCTATTTTTTTCTTCAACTCTCAACCAAATGTGTGATGAAATTAAGATGTAAACCTAGATTAACCTGATTAACCTATATTATTTCATAAAGATTTTGTTAGTTCAAATATGAACCATGCAAATGATTAAATCAAATTTGGAAATATAAACTTCTCTATCTTGAATAAGTTTCCTATGTGTTTTTAGATAAAAGGAAGATGTGAACCTCCTTCCTTGTTTATTTCATACACCTTGCAGGAAAACCCTCTAAAAAAACAATTAGGCAGATTGATCTGAATTCAAGAATAGCTTCTGAATTACAGCTGTGTAGCTTTTTATTCAATTACTGTTATTATGTTATGAATCTGTTTATTTCCTTGAATATGATAATTACTGAAAAGAATTCACCATTTCTTTTTAGTCTGATCTGCACCACAGTTCACATCAGCATTTAGAGTGACTGCTGTCATCCTGACAATTAGGAGTAGCTTGTCTGAAAAGTTTGTAAGGCAGTGAACAATCACGGCAATTCATCTCAGTGAGACACCCCGTTGCGTTCATGTGTGCAGAGGACCATTGTCAGCACTAGGCTTGATTTAAGTGCAGAAGGAAAGATTTCTTGCAAAGCTGTCATTGAGACTTTCACAAGATGGGAGATAAATATTAATTTTAAAGCAATTTTAAATCAGTGAACCCCTATGATGGAAGAAGGCTCAGGGGAGGTGGCCCAGGGCAATGTGCTCCCCAAGCTGAGGGAAGGATGTAGGGAGTGACTGGTGACAGCTGCTGCAAAGAAGGCTGAATACAGAGGCCCAGAGGATGGTCTTTGGTCTAAATAAATGGGTATATCAGATGGATCAGCCAGCTGCATCAGTTCAGTGGATCAAACAGTTATTTCAATGGAGTGAATCAACCAGCAGTGTAACTGTTCATCCATGACTAAATTGAAAGAGCACAGATGTCCTCCTGCATGCCCCAGACCGGGGAGGGGAGTATACATGCACCTAAGCCAAATAAATATTACAAAAAAAAAAATGGAACAATGAACAAAACATCCTTTGAAGGTAGCAATGGGCTTGAGCTGACACTCAGTCCATGTGTTTCTTCCTAGCCACTGGGGATACCCAGCATCTCGACAGTGAGTATATTATACAGACAAGTAATGGGAATCACAGTCATGTTGTGATTCAACTGAAATATTGGAATTGCTATACTCTGCAAAACGTAATTTCTCTTGCTATTGTTATTTAAATGTATTGTAACATTGCTCTGCTAATACAAAATCCCATGTAATGTCAGACGGCTTTAAATAAAATTTAAAAATGGTATTAAATATCATACCTCCCACATGCAGAATATCTTAAAGAAATTATTGGAAGTATTGGGCTCCAACGGAAACAGAAAGTTTCCTGTCCTTTACATAAAATGTTCATTTATTTATCCATACTGAATGAAGTCAGAATATCTAGAAGACTTCCTTTCAGGAAGGAAGGACAAATGATGAATTGTGCCTAAAAGGACATTTTTTAATACAGCAAATAAGATAAAAGAGGTGCTTGTTTCTAGCCTTACTATGCTATTCCAGTGCTATGAACTAACAAAACCTTTACTAATCGATATTTCAAACATACTAAATAACAAAGTCAGAAGTTCATCGACTACAAAGAACACCAGTGAAAACAAGCTCCGTATTGAAATGTGACTCTGTGACCTTTGTTTTGGTTCTGCAGTTGTACCATGAGATTTCAGTCTCCCCTGCCTTGTCATTGAATAGTGTGACAGGTCATTTTCAGTAAATTATTTTCAGTATAAGAATTGATCGAGTTAATTGTGGTGGTAACTGCAACAGGTCTTGCTCTCTAAGCAATGTTACTTTGTTCAGCACATCATATCACAGTAAGTTAAAGCCCTGTAAGTAGGTTTTTATGCTGAGGCAAAGAGCATACATTAAAATGATGAATTGTTGGGAATCCTGATCAGAGAGAGGTAAATTTGTATTTCCTGCTTGAATAAATTTTACTGTCTTACATTTTGTTTGTAGATAATGGAAGCATGCATTTTGTGACAAAATAGGCCTACTCAAGCAAGTAGATGCTCAACCAGCTCTCAGTCATTGTCACAGCTGAGGGAGTAACCGTGGTATTTCCAAGCAGCTGCTGTTTACAGAAATAAATCATTGCAACACAAAACTAACGCTGGGGAAATGACAAGCACCTATCTTTTTCTTAATTTTATCTGCATACACAATACATTGGATGTCTTAAAAATTATTTTTTATAATAGTCCCTACTAGTTGTGGAGTAAGTTATCTCATTATCTGCTAGCCGATGGCACTAATATTCAGCTTCTTTTACAAAAACATAAAACTCCTATTGTGGAGAAGGTAAGTATAACAAATAATAAGGTACTACAAAATTCTTCAAGAATGGATTTGTTTTGTGCTAGGAGTTTCTGAAGTTGCTTATCATTTCAAATATCAAATTAACTTTAAAAATATTAAATAACCCAGGTTGTCAGAAGGGATTACAGATGTTTTCTTCAGCTGTCACACCACATCATTCCAAGCTCTCTGATTATCTATGGACTAATGTATATCCTAGGACGTAACAAAGAATATCCTGCAACTGTTCTAGAATCTTCCCCAACTAAAAATACATGTCTCTCTAATAATAATCTACCATGATGGTAACAATATTTCAACACCAGATTGTACTTGAAAACCATCATTAATATTTATTATCTGTAGTCCATCTCTGTAAATATATCCACATACTGGTCTCCAATTAAGGTCAATCTGAATAAATGCGGTGTCTCACAGCATACTTTGTCTACAATTTTAATTCCTATGTTTTGAAATATGTTTACTAATGCCAAGCATGAAAGAAGCAAAGCAATTATCTACAAGGGAAAACAAAAAGCTTCAGGAGTTCCACTGAGACCTCAAAATCATGCCTAAGGGCAAAATCAATCCTTATGTTAACAGAAATGTTGGGGCAGCAATTGCCTCCGTCAGAATGATTATTCTCTCCGATAACAACAGGGTGACAGCAATCACTAAGCATTTTTCCTTAGGCAATCTGCATAAATGTACAGACAACTTGTTCAGGCCTCCCTCCTCAATATCTACAGACTCTTCCTAGGGAGCATGCCTAACTGTCATTCTGAAGGCAAGGCAAAAACAGAACCATGAAAGCAAGTTACTCCTTCTCAAACCAGATCCAAATATAGGGGCACGAGTAAATCCCATTATTTCTTTCCTTTTCTCCTCCATTCCTGCTCTTTCTTTTTCTATCTTTTGAATGGAAAACTAAACCTGTCCAACCCTAAAAATATATTGTATGTTCTTTATATTAAATAAATACAATAAGTGGATTTTTCAGTAATTGAAAGTAGACTTTAATCACTGTGGTGAAAGGCAGAACAAAGACTGCATCATGAAGAAGTAAAAATAAAACCCAAATAAAACCCAACTCAACATACTGTTGAGTTTCATCCAAATCACGATATCAAAGAACCTGACTGTAGTTACAAGTATCATAGCTTCATTAACAAGCAGTTCAAGTACTTAAATCTGTATTTTGAGAGGCATAACTCAAGATGAAACTTCTCCAGAGGTATGAGACTTAACATCCACACTGATCATTGAAATAACTCAGAGAAAAGTAGCAATAATGTGGGAGTACCACTTCCAAACATTTTCACAACATATGCAAATCAAAATTTCTTTTAATTTCAAATTAATATAATACAGATCTTTAAAGGAGGGAAAACAGGATTTAACCCCCTAGACAAGAACATGCATGGACTTTTAGCACTATATCTACACTGACAAAAGACATACGCCTAAAATTCTCTTCAGCCATAACCTGTGAGCAGAGAAAGAACAACTGAGGAACTAAACAACATAATCATGATTCGGGTTAATCAGAAGATAAATTGCCTTTGTAATTAATGCTATTCACAAACAGATCTTGAAAATATTCTGCATACTTTTGTGAAAAAGATTAGGTAAATACTGTACATTTACAAAATTGTTGACTGTGACAAGATTTCTATTTATTCAGTGCAGAAGTCTAGTAGATCTATCCAGTAAATAATGTAGGTTCTAAAAATGATCATGCATGTGACAGTATAAATTTACCCAATAGGCAAGCTCTTATTTTTTTTCTTATAAATAATGCATATAATAAAAAAGAAGAATATGCATAACAAACATCTGAGTAGAGAAATAATGCATATTTTGAGATGACTAGTGTTTACATACAGGATGCAGCTGTTTTTTATGTGAGATGGCTCCTGCAGGTAAATACTACATATTTTATGAGTTGGAATTAGTGGAACTATACCACAATTAAACTGAGGGGAGCTTCTAATTTAACAGATATTTTTGGTTTAGATAGCAAGTTTACTACTAAATATACAGTACTTTGTGACTGTAGTTTTATGACTTAACTTTACCTACCTAAAAGTAAAGCATCTAACTCAAATTAGTCCTCTTGATTCTCTCTCAGTTCAACAGAGAGCTTAGCACCTGCACAGCATCAGTCCCCTAGCTACAGAAGGAACCTAGACAAAAATCCTATTGTACTGAGATAGTTTAAAGGTACAATCCTGGCACTGTTTTAAGGAGACATGATGCCTATAGACTGCTAAAGATACATAAAGTGGAGACAAGCTTTAAGGCACAGAAGCTCTCCCTCAGGTATGAAATAGAAATAAAATAGCAGTCTTCAAAGTCAGAGAGAAGTTGACAACAGTGACCTTATTTTGATGACTTTGGAAAACCTAAAATAAATAGGTACACATTACAGCAAATTGTATTAGCTGTGGAAAAGGACAGCTGATGAGGTCCTAAGTAGTTAATTAGTTTTAATAATATAAAACTTTAATCATTTATCCATTGGAGATCAGAGACGTCAATTGATGCATTGATGCATTTAAACTACCACAACCCAAAAGCACTAGCTACCCAGGCTACATCTGTAGGCAATGAAGATAAACTGTTAAGATGAATGACTCTTTCAATGTGACTCTTTTTTTCTTTTTTTCTTTTCAATTTGAAAAACTGGGTTTACATCAATCTTGTCCTTGGTAAGGTTCTCTGAAATACCACATACCTATTGCCCTGTCTGATTCATATCAATTAACCCATTAAACTTAACCACAGATACCTCCTACCCATCCACACAGGAAAGGGATATTTGAAAGATTGCTAAGAATTATTTACAAAAATCATCTTCAGATTATGTAAGACATTCTAGCAATTATCTTTGTGAACAGGGTCTCATTCATCTTAACACTCCAATGCATAAACCACAATGCTAGGGTTCATGGCACCTCACTGTCTATGTTCATGTATGTCTATGTTCACTGTAGCTTTGGATCATAGCATATATTGTCATGATCTATCTCCAGAGTACCTAGAGAGATATTGTCCCCAGTCTAAAAAATAGTTTTAATAATAAAAATGTCTAAATTAATTTGATACTACTTTCCTACACTTCAATATAACATACAAAATATTTATAAACCATGGTTCAGTAGAAAAATAAACCTTACTAAGCCTCAATTATCATCATATCAATAAATAAATTGAAGACACTTGGTGAAATTTCTACGCTCTCTCATGAGAAGACTTCCAGTGTTAACATAAACATTTTACTACTAGATGAAACTGAACGATATTTGAGGAGAAAAAAAAAAAAAAAGAAAAAAAAAAGAAAAAAGAAGAAAAAAAAAAAAGTGCATGGTTATATTTTCCCTAATAGTATCCCTCTTTGATTCATTCCAGTATAGCCTATTTCCTATTTTAAGCATAGCCCTTAGCTATCAGCAATCTTTATTTCTACCAAATGTAAGTATCCCAAACCACAGTGATATTTTTCACAGTATAAACGCCAACTCCATGTTGTAGAGAAAGAAGTGAGGCACAGAACAAATTTAATGAGTTATAAATGGTCCTTCAGGAAGCCTTTCTGAACTAAATGTGAACACAGAACTTATGGGTCCCAGTTCAGAGCTTCATGCACTGGACCATCAGTTATATTTAAAAAGATAAATAAATAAATAAATAAATCCTACTGAAGCATGCATTAATGGTGACAGCGTAATAAAATGAAACGATTTTTCTGATTAAAGTTTTGCAAGTGCTCAACTATGAACCTACACTGGTACTTTTGAGGATGATACTGCTCTGAAGATGCTGCCCTTGTTTAACCTCAGGGTTACTGTGCTATATCAGCCTGACTTCACGTGCATGCACAACTGGTCTCTGGAGAACATAGATTAGAGTGCAAGAATTCAACCCTAGCATATAAAATGGACAAGATCTTTCCAGCAAGAGGACATTTCACATCATCAATGTGAAACACAGCATACCAACAGGATTAGGAAATATAGAAGTTCCCTTAGGTGAGGGAGAAGGTAAGGTAAGGGAGAAGTTCCCTTAAGTAAGGTTAGGCAGGATAAGGAGAGCGACTTGGAGGCCATGAGAAATGACCAAGACATATTCTTCTGAGACTCTAGCATTATGCTATGATCAGTGAGCTGGAAAGAGCAAATGCCAGACTGTAGGTGACATAGCTGGAGTGGCAAAATAGGAAATCAAGCGCATGTTCAAGGAAATAACTAATCAAGTGGGAAAGAGATGGAGAACTAATTCATGAATTCTGAAAAACGTTCTGTATTCTGTAAAGGTTCTGTCTACAGTTCTGTATAAGTAGAGTTAATGGGAACCAGAGAAAGAGGAGGATGAAAAGTCAGTTTTGAGATGAAGGAGGAAAGAATAACTACAAAGTGGACTGTAAAGAATGACAGGTGAGTCACGATTGGCCACACTGACAAGTAATCAATTACTTGAAAGCAATTACTGTGGAATTGCTCAATAGTGCAAAGATTCAATTAAGCTGTGAAGCAATTATATGATGAATCAAGTACTGTATGAAGTAAACATGCAGAGAAATAAAGCAATATTAATCAATAACATAGATAATCGGTAATATTGTGAACCAAGTATGTCAATAAATAATATACAATGAATCAATCATGGAATTAATCAATTATTGGGAAAATAAAAATAGTGAGAATTAATTAATGTGTCTAATATATAAAGAATATAGCTACTAAAAAAGAATCCTGAAAATATTAGTCTGGTATTCTCTTTCACAATCACCTTCTCCAGACATAAGAAAGAATTTAGCCCTGCCCTTCCCTTCTTTTTGCCCTTTAGACAGAAAAAAATCTTATAATTACAGTAGACATTCAGTCTCAGTTCTCAGCAATAGCTGGGGAATCTTAAGAACTACCCTAACATGCTAACCAAATGCACAGTTGCTATCAAATATACAAACTAATTTTGGAGATCTTCAAAGAATAGAGATGCCCAAGTCATGAAGTTTGTAGTCTGCAGACAGGCCAGAGACAGACATCTCATAATATCATCTAATAAAAATGTATTTCTGCAGATCTTACAGACTGTCTGAAAGATATCTACACTTGGGAACAATCACTGACACAACTGGAATAGATCCATGGTCCCAGATTGTGAAAGCTGGGCTACTAATAATAACCAGAGATAGAAATACATGTATCTTGTATCACTTCTCATACATTAGCTTAAATCACTTTTCTATCCTCCTTTTTATATTCCTGATGTATTTATAGTATGCAATCACATACTACACTTTTGCTAGACTGAAAAAGCCTGCTAGTCTCTCTATGTTGGCACCTAGAGTACTGTAGAAAAATTCTCAGTCTTAACCAAGTAGGCTTGTGTATCTGCGTATTGTGTGCAGATGCCTCAGAATACCAGATCTCACATGTGTGGAGATAGTAACTGTGAGTTTACCTACAGCAGTGGGACTCTGTACCCATGCCAATGAATTGGATCTCTGCTAGGACTACTATGGCACAGGACTCCGCTGCAATGACAGCGGAGCTAACTTATAAAAATTCCTGTATTATTTTCTAATGAACTGTGAGGACATATCTCAAATACCATCTGCAGGATGGTCTCCCCATTCTTCTGATC
This sequence comes from Oxyura jamaicensis, assembly GCF_011077185.1. Taxonomy (NCBI): domain Eukaryota; kingdom Metazoa; phylum Chordata; class Aves; order Anseriformes; family Anatidae; genus Oxyura; species Oxyura jamaicensis. The sequence continues at coordinate 47,213,748 of NC_048895.1, read as the reverse complement.
ATTCCAGTAGCGTAATGAGAATCTGGGCAGGAGTCAGTCTGAAATTAAGATGCCTGAATGCAGGGGTCTACATGGAGAAATCTATTCTTCTGCTGGATATCCACTCTTACCTTACAGTCAATTGCTTTCCAGTCAGAAGAGTCAGTCGAGCCCAGAGAACTATTTAGCTGGGCAGCCACAAGGGGCACTATTTAGTTGCCTACCCAGAAGATACCCTGCATCGTTTGAGATGCACCATGATATCCAAAACATGCACAGGGGGCTTGCAGATCAAGTGAAGAACTCATGGGAGACCCCTCATTCCTGTGGTGGCACCTGGAGGCCAGGTAAGAAACAGGAGAGGATCTTGAATGGTACAGCATGCCTGTGTGTAGGAAACAGAATCATGTTCTAAGTGCACACAGCTGGGGTAAAAGTCCCTATCTACTCTCTGCACATCTCAACCCTCAGTCCTGCACTGTCTGTAAAGACTGGGTGTCTGGTGATAGGAATGGGAGCACAGACAGCCAAGCACTCTTGCAGGCACCAAAATATACACATCTTAATTTAGGTGTTTGAATCTTCCCAAAATTGCCAGAGAGTTGAATTGTCTGCCTCAATCTTCCCCTTAGAGTTAGCAGCCCAGAAATACCAAAAAGGCTTTCATTTCTTGCTGCCTTTTCCATTAACCTTTCTTGTATGTGAATTATCAGGATGATACCTATACTCTAGATGAGTATTTACCAGCATTTTCTATAATGGACAAGTTTTTGTTTGGTCTTCTGGATTATATTATCTGATACATCAGTAAATATACTAATCAAAAACATGCAAGCACACGCAGGAGGCTAATGGGAATGAGTGTGTAGAATATAAAACATATCAGCATGAAATACAACCCAAAGAATTTAATATCGCAGTATGATTGGAACATCTCCAATCTCTGGAAGACTAGAACATGAAAACATAAACCTAAGAACGAGTATTGCTAATAAATCTAGCAAAACCAGGAAAATAGCATATAACTGAAGAGTAGCAAGTGCCATGTGTATATTTGAGCAACCAAGAAAAGTGATTTGGCAATTACAGGCTCATTAATCTTACCTTAATAGCTGAAAGGCTTGAGAAGAAATTTTGAAGGGAAGTATAATTAAACTCATAAAGGTAAATGAAAAATGAGATAAAAGACAATATAAGTTTACAAAGTTGTAAAGCTCTGTGCTAAGCTAAATATGTCTCTTTCTATGAAAACTCATTGCTGTTGTTGTTTGGTTGTTTTTTTTAAGATTGGAAAATGAAGATTTAATTGGCCTGGAGTTCAATGAAGCTGGAGCATGGCAATGAAAAGAGCAGAACTTGTACTACTCTCTCTAATGTAAGATATTAAAAACTAAAGGGAAGAAAACAGTTATGCTAGAGTAATTTTACTTTTCAAATTCCATAAGGATTGGCTTTGGGATTAATAACTCTTTTGATTCTTACGAAATGTGTTTGTACTTGGAAGGTACCATCAGTATAACATAGGATTAAAGAAGAGCTGAATGAGCAAAAATTTGACACAATAGCAGATAAAAATCTACAGTATAAGGAATAGTAGAAGATTCTGCTATAAACTGTTGTCTTACTGTGCAGATACAGCAAAAAATCCTGCACTTATTAATCACAGAAAGGCAACGAGATCCTACAGTTTATCCAATGAGCTATTCCATTATAGACAGAGATGTCATCATCATGTCATTTTGGTGGCTCCAAGATATTAGTCTGTTAAAAATGAAGTTTTTACTAGCAACACATTTTAAGATATATATACTCTGCACAACTCATGTGGAGATACCCACACTAGTTCTCACGTGAAATAATTTAATCTTCTCAAGTATAGTTACCTCTGATGCTTCATGTATTGACATATCCATGTAGTGCCTTCAATGGCAGGACTGACAAACCCTTGGAAAGCATTTAGATTTTCTCATAGGCCTATCACAGATTTTTTCTCAGTGATTCATAAATAAAATCCTGGTCCCACTGTGTTCCATGCTGTCACACTTTTACTTACAGATTTAAGGCATAGAGTTATTATTTTTGTGTTATTAGTAATTTTACTCCCCTTGTGTAACATAAGCAATACAATTTGTCCAAATGATTTATATACACCCTGATGTCCTTATGTTGAGATATCACATGCTATAGAAAGACAGCCAATTTCTACACAGTTCAAAATTCATCATACTTTTAAGCTGCCTCAGCAGTTTGTTAACCACATTGTAAAAATGCATACCTTTATTTTAGCCTGAATTTATCTAGATTTAATCTACCCAGCCTTAGACTCCATGCATTCCATCTTGTATGCCTGTTAGACTTAAAAACCCTCCATAATAAGGTATCTTCTTCCCATGTTAGTACTTACAAATTATGATCAAGTAATTGTCTATCTGACAAAATAGTGTAATTTGTTGTCTTTCTCTACCACTGTAGGACAGATTTCCCAGATCTTACATTGCTCGTACAGTTATTTCTAAATCATCACCATTTTTCTCAAAAGATGGACATCAGAAATGGGCAGGGCCACCAAATAATGCTCCTATTAATGCCATATGCTGATGCAATTACAGCTAATGATCCTCTGCTTGTGTACAGGAATTACATTTGCTCTATTAGCCAGCACATCACACTGGAGCTCATGTTCAATTGAACAGCATCTTTTATGACCCTTAGGTTCTTTGACTGTTTTACAAATGACCATCCTGTAAAAGTGCCATGACCTTCATTACACGGAGATGTGACCTTGCATTAATTTTTATTTAAACACATCCTGGCCAGATCAGACAATTTTAATGTAAAATTCAGATCACTTTATGGAACTGATCTACTACAACTGTGTAACTAATGCTGTTTCCCCTCACCAATGTCAGTGTTTGAAGATTTTATAAACTGGGCTTTTATCTCTCATCATCACTAACAGGTAATCTAGAGTACTGCTGAGAACTACCAATAGCTTTATAGTGGAACTGAGAGCACCTTTAACTCTTGCTAAAAATCCCAGATGGTCACTCGTTTATTCAGTGGAATACATACTAATAATTAACTCATTAACATACGTGTCACTGGCCTAAAGCATCACACAACTGAAGAACAATTCTCACACTGGTAGCAGTATTTGTGCACAAGGAACAGGCAGTACCACTGAGTGGACTGTGTTTTTAATTGTGAGCTAACATGTTGCAGACCTCTAAGGACTGTGTCTCCTTCCCTGAAATGAGGATTCTTCGCTTGGGGCTGAATTCCTTGCACATATGCGAGCATGTAGAACAGTCTGCTCAAGGCTATACATTATTTTATTCAAAACCATATCCTTAGACCTTGCAAATTCTGTATTTCTGCACTATCTTTGGCACCATTAGCTTAGAATTCAATCATTTCTTTTACCCCCAGTGTTTGCTGACATAACTTTTTAAAAAGCACTATTTCTAGAAAATTACTTCTCTCTACCTTTTACCACTCAGATTTTTAAATAAAAAAATATAATGCTCTTAAGGAGAGATTAAGGATGTCAAATTCATCCTGATCCAATGGTTTGAAGTCAAGAAAATCTTTTTATACTGCTAAAATACCAGAGGCATTGCACAAATGAGCATTAAAACGTTTAATCTAAATTGCTCTTAAATTCTGACTACTTAGAAAACTATTTTCAGCTTATAATGTAAACAGTGACACACCGGTAGAAAAATCTAGGACAAATCTTTCTTTTATTTTTAACTGTTTTTGGAAAAGTCATTTCCACTTGAGAAAGATGTAGTGAATGATGTCCCTAAATTCCTTTGAAGGTCCATATTGGGACCAGTAGTGTCTAATATCGTTGTTAATGACAGAGACAGTGGGATTGAGAGCACCCTCAGCAAGCCTGCAGATGAAACTAAACTGAGTGGTGCAGTTGATGTGATAGAAGGAAGGGATGCCATCCAGAGGGATCTGAACAGGGTTGAGAGGTGTGCCGACATGAATCTCATGAAGTTCAGCAAGGCCAATTGCAAGGTGCTGCACCTGGGTCGGAGCAACCCCAAAGATCAGTACAGACTGGGAGATGAATGGATTGAGAGCAAGCCTGTGGACAGTGACTTGGGGGATGAAAAATGGGGCATGAACAGGCAGTGCATGCTTGCAAACCAGAAAGCCAGTCCTGGGCGGCATCAAAAGAAACATGACCAGCACACTGAGGGAGGTGATTCTCCCCCTCTGCTCTGCCCTTGTGACACCCCACCTGTAGTGCTGTGTTCAGCTTTGGGGACACAAAAATGATCAAGGGCTGAGAAACTTGGGGCTGTTCAGCCCAAAAAAAGAGAAGGCTCCAATGAGACCTTATTTTAATCTTCTAACAATTAAAGGGAGCTTATAAGAAAGATGGAGATTGTTTACAAGGGCATGTAGTGATAGGACAAGGGATGATGGCTTTAAACTGAACAAGGGTAGATTTAAATTAGATGTAAGGGAGAAATCCTTCACTTAGAAGGTGGTGAGGCACTGGAACAGGCTGCCCAGAGAAGCTGTGGATGCCCCATCCCTGGAGGTGTTCAAGGCCAGGTTGGATGGGGCTTTGGGCAACCTGGTCTGGTGGGAGGTGTCCCTGCCCATGGAACTGAACAATCTGTAGATGTCACTTCTGACCCAAACTATTCTGTGATTCTATGATGTAAGACTGTAAGAAACTTTGGTACTATTATCTTTATGACTGCCTATTGTGTCAGAATTTCTTCTCTCTTCAATTTGATTATTTCTCTTCCATTACCTGTATATTTTTTAAAGAAAACAATGAACACCTTTTATAGAATCATTCATAAACATTAGTGGCTTGTGTCATACAAGTGTGGATTTTTTCTTGTCATAACTGTCATTAGTTGTGAAATGACCATTGACTTTAATAGATATAGGGTTGAAGAGGATTTTAGTTGAACTCCATTAATTTTGTTGCATGAACAGGGACCTGTTGTGTTTCACACTAAACACAGATGTAAGGAACAGTTTCTATCCAGACGAATCTGCAATCTAATTATCCATTCATTACCTATTACAAGTCCTTCCCTACAAACTAACATAGAATTTTTTTCTTTCCTTGATTTAAATTGCTACTCACACTGAATTGCTGGATGGGGAATTAATCTATTGGTACCCTCATGCTAATTAATTCTGTATATATGAATTCAATATATTGAGACTAGCAGTAAAATCTGCACTGGTACATAATGGCCATGGCTACATGACTACAAGTCAGACAACTCTCAGATTAAAAAGCAGAGGCAACTGCCTCAGGGCAATGTCACACAAAAACTATCACATAATAGGAAGAAAAATACCATAGATTAGAAGTGGAATAAAATTTACCATAATGCATTTCTGCTGCGTTTCAGAATTGTATTCCATGATGATTATTATTTTTGCACCAAGTTGCAGGATATTCCCATGTTACACTGTTTATTTCCTCATAGCCAGGTTAAACAAAGAAAAGGAGCAAAGGAATGTCCTGATATTTACTTGCTCTACACTTCAGTTTGTTGAGAACTATTATATACAGACACACTTTTCTATTTAGTTAAAGGAATTTTCTACTGTTTTATACAAGACACAGAAATTCAAATTTATCCTTACAGGGAGAAACTTATTATTATTAATACTACTTTTGTTGTTGTTGTTGTAGTTGTTTTCAATATGATTTCTGATGCAAGGTTCAAGCATTATTTTTGAATTAAATGTGCCACGTGTTTTCAGTACAAAACTGAAACGGTGATGTTTGGAAAACCAAGGTTACACGTAGAATACTGGGCGCACAGAGCTATTAAAATATTTCTGTATTACACTGAGAAAGAAAATTAGTGTAGAGCTTTGTTCAGTCTTGTTACTTGCAGGAGAATCCCAGTTAATGAAACAAACTACTACTATTTTATATTTTTATACAGGCAAGATACACAAAATGACAGCTCTCTTCTTAATAAGCAATTGTTTACCTCAACACCAAGAGATCTATCTAGTATTAGCCAAAAATTGGCATACAGAGAAATCAAAGATTCCACAGGTTTGGAGCTGGTATTTAGAAGAAGGATGAGGTGCATTTGAGGGACAGCCTTGAGGAACTTTATTTACTGTCAAAAGTATTGGAAGACAGAGGACTCAACAAGACAGAACTAAACTTAGAATCATAGAATCATAGAATATTCTGAGTTGGAAGGGACCCATAAGGATCATCAAGTCCAACTCCTTGCACCGCACAGGTCTACCCAGAAGTTCAGACCTTGTGACTTAGTGCACAGTCCAAACATTTCTTAAATTCATACCAGCTTGGTGCAGTGACTACTTCACTGGGGAGCCTGTTCCAGTGTGCAACCACCCTCTCAGTGAAATATTTCCTCCTGATATCTAGTCTGAACTTCCCCTGCCTCAGCTTCACTCCGTTCCCGTGGGTCGTATCACTGGTGCTTATGGAGAATAGGTCACCCGGCTCTCCACTCCCCCTCGTGAGGAAGTTGTAGACTGTGATGAGGTCCCCCCTCAGCCTCCTCTTCTCCAGGCAGAACAGGCCCAGAAACCTCAGTCGCTCCTCATACATCATCCCCCCCAGGCCCTTCACCATCTTCGTCGCCCTCCTCTGGACACTCTCCATCAGTTTCACGTCCTTTTTGTACTGTGGTGCCCAGAACTGCACACAGGACTCGAGGTGAGGCCGCACTAGTGCAGAGTAGAGTGGGATGATCACTTCACTTGCCCTACTAGCGATGCCATGCTTGATGCGCCCCAGGATACGGTTGGCCCTCCTGGCTTCCAGGGCACACTGCTGGCTCATATTCAACTTGCTGTCAACCATGACCCCCAGATCCCTCTCTGCAGGGCTGCACTCCAGCATCTCGTCGCCCAGTCTGTATGTATGGCCAGGGTTGCTTCGTCCCAGGTGCAGAATCCAGCACTTGCTTTTGTTAAACGTCATGCGGTTGTTAATCGCGCAGTTCTCCAACCTGTCCAGATCCCTCTGCAAGGCCTTTCCACCCTCAGCCGAGTCTACAGCTCCTCCAAGTTTGGTGTCGTCGGCAAATTTGCTCAAAACACTTTCTAGTCCTACATCCAAATCATTTATAAAGACATTGAAGAGGACTGGCCCTAAGATAGAGCCTTGAGGGACCCCACTAGAGACCTTCCGCCAGCCTGATATGGCCCAATTAACCACAACCCTTTGAGCCCTGCCCGTAAGCCAATTACTCACCCATTGTATGATGTTTTTGTTAAGCCATATGCTGGACATTTTGTCCAGTAGGATCCTATGGGAAACCATGTCAAAAGCCTTGCTGAAGTCCAAAAAGATCACATCAGCTGGTTTCCCTTGGTCGACTAGATGGGTGATCTTATCGTAAAAGGAAATCAAATTTGTTAGGCAGGACGTACCCCTCACGAACCCATGTTGGCTGGGACTGCATTGTCCCTGAGGTGCACTTCAATAGCCTCAAGAATCATCTTCTCCATAATTTTACCAGGCACTGGCATGAGACTGACAGGCCTGTAGTTGCCAGGGTCTTCTTTCTTACCCTTCTTGAAAATTGGCACAACATTTGCCAGCTTTCAGTCTACTGGGACCTCTCCAGAGTCCCAAGATCGTTGAAAAATAATTGAGAGAGGTCTTGCAATGACATGAGCCAGCTCCTTAAGCACCCTGGGATGAATCCCATCCAGACCCATGGACTTGTATGGATCCAGGTGGAGCAGCAAATCCAGCACACATTCAGGGTCGGTTGGGAGTTTGTCATTCCCAACATCAAGGTCCTCCAGCACAGGGCACCCAGGGTCCCGAAGCCCATCATCAGTGTTGAAGACAGAGGCGAAGAAGGTATTAAACGTCTCTGCTTTGCCTACATCATTGTCTGTGAATTGACCTTCCCCATCAAGCAGCGAACCTGTTTTCTTTGGTTCTCCTTTTTCTGTTCACATATCTGAAAAAACCTTTTTTATTGTCTCCCACAGACATGGCCAGCTTCAACTCTAGTTGGGCTTTGGCCACACGATTTTTCTCCCTACAAATATGAACAGCATCCCTGTATTCCTTCCTTGTTACCTGACCTTCCTTCCAGCAGCTGTAAACTTTTTTTTTTTTTTTTTTTTTTTTTTTTTTTGCCTAAGCTCCAGTAGAAGATCCCTGATCAGCCAGGCCAGCCTGCTGCCCTGCCTGCCTGACTTACGGTATTTTGGAATTGCCCGATCTTGTGCTTTTAGGAGGCAGTGCTTAAAGACTGACCAGCACTGATGGACACCCATGCCTTCAAATGTATTTTCCCAGGGGACCTTGCCAACTAGTTCCCTGAGCAGCCTGAAGTCTGTTTTCCCCATATCCAGGGCTGAAGTTTTGGTGGCAGTTTTCCTTCTGTCACCATAAATTCTAAATTCAACCACTTCATGGTCACTATGACCAAGACAGCCTCCAATTGGCACGTCTCCCACAAGACCCTCTCTGTTCTCCAGCAACAGATCTAAGAGGGCACCGTTACTAGTTGGCTCCCTTAGCACCTGCACCAGGAAGTTATCATCGAGGTGCTTTATGAACCTTCTGGACTTGCTCGTGTCAGTTGTGTGGTGATCCCAGTCAATGTCTGGCAGGTTGAAGTCCCCCATAAGGACAAGGGGAGTTGATCTCAAGGCATCTCTCAGTTCTGCAAATAATTCATCGGCGTTGTCATCCTGGCCAGGTGGTCTGTAATAGACTCCCACAATGACATCCCCTTTATTTGTTTGTCCCTTAATCCTTACCCAGAGGCTCTCAACTTTGCCATCGCCAACCTGAAGTTCCACACAGTCCAGCCCATGCTTCACATAGATCACCACTCCGCCACCTCGCCTACCCTGCCTGTCCCTCCTGAAGAGCCTGTAACCATCTGTTGCAGCACACCAGCCACAGGACTCATCCCACCAGGTTTCACTTATGCCAGTGATGTCGTAGCTGTGGGACTAAGCCAAGACTTCTAGCTCATCCATTTTATTCCTCATACTGCATGTGTTTGTGTAGAAGCACTTCAGATGAGCCTCCCTACACGCAGCATCATGTGGAGCTGACCGAAGGTCCTCACTGGCACATGGTCCCTCTGATTCTAGTGCACCATCCCTTAGCTCATCACCAGCATGCCTGGTATTATCCCCTTCCCCCTTCAACTCTAGTTTGATTAGATTATTATTAGATTATTAGATTAATTTAGAGATTATGTTCTCAGCAAAAAATATATATATGAATTTATATCTGTCTACATGTACATATTGTAGGTCAAAAGAAAATATAGAATTCTCTTTTAGCATATCTGAATGATTAGGATTTGCATTTTTCTTATTAGTTTACATTAATCAGATCTACTTACACACTAAAATATTTTCAAACAATCAAAAACACTACCAAAAAAAAAAAAAAAAAAGACTGAGAGTCCAAACATTGTCTATAACACATATTTAATCTTTCCAATTAAAAGTGCTGCAAACCCTGTGATGTTAACTGTGTTACATACTTTCTGATGATTTTTACTTCACTAAGGAACAAAATCAAATCCAGCTATAAATTTAGGTACTTAAAAATTCAGCTTTCAAGAAATCACCTATTAATTAAAATGTTTCAGTAACAATTTGAAACTTTAAAGTATTTCTCTGTAATTTTTATACTACAACTGATACTGTTTTTGATATTTTGCAAAAAAAAAAAAAAAACAATATTGTTTTTGCTTTTAAGAAGTAGGCAATGCAAAACAAGCACACATATGGTAGCACAAAAGTTTGGGCAAACAAACAGAGCATGTCCATCGTACTACATTATACAGGAATGTTCTTACAAAGAATTTTGAGCACATTATTCCCCTTGTCTACCTACAGGTATAACGGATATATAAAAAAGGATATATAAAAAATAATGAACACATTCTGGTTTCATGTGAAAAAATATATGATGAGTGTATGATGACAACACCAGGTATTTAATTTTAAATGCATGGTGTTAATATCCTAAACTATAAGCTACCAGTGCAAAAGCAGTAAAGAATATTGTGTTCACAAATGCAGGATTTCAGATGTGAACCTGCGGTTGGGATGAGCCCTGTTTTTTCTGTTTCTTTCTAAGTGCACTTGGATGCACGAGTGATATGAAGGAAAAAAAAAAAAAAAAAAAAAAAAAAAAAGCAAATCATAGTTCTCATTCCTGTGCTAAAACTGCATGACAAAGCAGAAATAAGGATACCAGTTTTTTATATGCATTTTATTCTGGCTTTCTCAACCATTTTCTCAATCCAATGAAAATCTGAAGCAATTGATTCTTAAAATGTAAGTCAATAAGGGAGGACTTTTGTGAGATTACTTATAAAGATTTCTAGCCCACATTCTTGTAATCCAAGGTTATTGCTTGTATCATCATACTGACAGGTTTATCTTAATAAGAAATGTTTTGTGCTAGGAGAATTTATGTTTTTATGCTCAATTACAGTTTTATGTTGAAGGTATTAGGTAGGCAATAAAAAGGTACTACATTACATCTATTATTTATTTTTCAAATCCAAAGTTGTAAGGTAAGATATCCTTGGAAATGTAGTTCTCTTGACTTTATTAAGCAAACAGTATTAATTCTGCTTATCTCAAACCTTACCATTGTAAGATGAGAAAAGGGTACGTCATAAATTACATAACACTTCAAGAATGGTACTTTCCCTAGATGTCTCTAGTTAGGACTGGATTTCCATTATGTGAAGCACTGTATAAACATAGAAGGAAATATAGACAGCCTCTGCTGCTGTAAAGAGTTCACAATCTAAACTCAACAGAACATAAAATAGGAAAAGTGAGAATCTGGAGAGTCTGTGCATGCCATTAGGTTTCATTGGAATACAGCAAAATTGTCCTTCCAAGCAAAATAAAGTCTATAGCATCAAATCATGATATTGTAATTGTAAATTTAATAAATGGTGCAAAAATAAGGATAAATATCTGAAAGATCCCTAAATATGAATTTGAAAAAAGTGACAAATACTCCTGCACGTGTAGTTCTGTACATGCTACTAATACAGATGAATAATGTGAGACAAAGCTCAATGATCACAGTTTGCTGCAGGTTAAAAAAAAAAAAAAAAAAAAAAAAGCCACAATAATTATGCTTATTACCATGTTGAGTTAGTTACAGTCCAGTAAAAGCTCTAAATGTCCTTTGTGATTTCAATTAGGTTGATACTAAGGAGGAAGCCTAAGGAGAAATTTTAACATTACCCTTTATTTCCACACAGCACGCTGAAATACTCTAATGTAAAAACTGAATAGCTCCTTATTTTTTATTTCTAGTGACAGTCTCCATATACCTGTACCCTAATACTGTAACATTCAGCTAGTCTATAGGAATCACAGGAAAGAACCTACTGCTTACTGATCATTAGGTAGGTTTTAACTTTTCCATTTTTTGTTTATTGTCTAAAGTGTTCATTAAGAGGAAGCACCGAATCTTTCAGCAGTGCATTGATACACACAGTCACTAAACCTTGACAAGACAGAACACTGAAATCTGAAGACTGAAATGGGAACATCCATTTAGTGGAACAGGATAACTGAATCATCCATAACTTGTCAGTAAATTATATTGCTTAGATTCATTAAAGATGTAGCCAGTAGCCAAGATGCTTTAATGTAAGAGTAAAGAAAATGCTCCCAATTCTGCAGCCTCATGACTCTACACGTCCTCGTTCATCATTGGACATCCTCACATGAAGAACTATGGAGCATCTTCTTCTGCCTACAGTTACATAATATGAGGGAGAAAATCTCTCTTCATAATTCCAAAAGATCAAAATCCAAAAGCTCATTAAATCAAACATGCATCAGGCTAAAGATGTATCACTTACAGACTTACTTTGAAATCATGGGAAGGTATTAATAAAAAAACCTGCTGCAAGAAGTATTTTTGTGTAGCCAAGAAGCCAGTATTAAAATCTGGGAATGCTTATTGTATGTCTTTCAACACAAGTTTGCCAATCCTATATTTATACAGAGATTATTTGTCCATTGCCTGATTCTACAGAGATTTATTTTTTCCAGATTTATTTCTGTGAAAAAAGCACAGTTTTGCACAATCTTTAGGAAATAGTATGGGGGAATCTGCATAGTCTTCTCCTATTAGCATGATCTGGGTAACTGCAGGTGATATGATAAGCACTGCGAGCATAACCAGTCTGTGAATGGATTTTCCAAAACCTCCTGGATGTTTACCCAAACACTGATGATGCTAAATGGAAATTCAAAAAGGAAATCTGGCTTTAAATGACTATCAGCTGGATTAAGCAGTAGCCAAGGCTTACCAAGAGACTTTTGAGAAAAGTTGTGAGTTTGAAAGGAAGCATTAAACAAGCACACAAACTTCTGACCGGGGGGAGATTTTGGTATCAACAGCAGTCCGGCAGGGTTTGGTATTCCCAGAATTTGGCCCAGTGGCATTGCAACATCCACCTGTGCCTGACAGAGCATCATCCCCATCAGATGCTGCCTGAAGCCTGCTCTCCGAGTGAACTGACAGCATGGGCTGCAACAACTAAAACTTGGACCTCAGGTGTGGGGACATGAACTCCTGGAGTGACTTCTCACTGGAGTGTTGATTAGGAGTACATAGGGAGCAGAGTGGGCACACAGAGAGGCATGTAAGTAGAGAAACTGGCACTCACAGAAAAGGGGGTGCTTGTAACCCACACAGTCTGGGACAGCAGGTTGCACACAGCTAGTTGTGTGAAGGGCTTGCGTGTGGTGAGACCACAGCTTCCTGGGAATAATTGCAGAAGGGTGTTGAGACACTTGTAAGAATGTATTTAAAGTCTCTAAACTGTCTCATATTATGGTTTATCTGTTGTATTGCTGACATTAATCCTGCAAGTATAGTTCACTGACTGCCAGTTAATTACAAGTTGTTAATAAATCAATAAACCTCTTTAATCCTGACGCAATTTAAACCACATGTTAAGCAGCTGTTCCCAGAAAAAATAAATAAATAAATAAAATAAAAGGCTATTCCATTTTTCTATAATTCCTAAGAAAGAAGGCATAATCTGTTGTTCTAGAAAAGCTGAGCACCTGCCTTTCTTACTAAGGCATAGCTCACTTCTGAAATGGATGTGAGCATCGGGGCCAGATGGTGTAATGCATCACCATCTACACAGCGCATCTCTGAGAAGCAGGGTGAGCTATTGTGGGCAGTTTTCTGAAGGTGAACAAACAATCCGGTGCGCCTGAGGTTACAAATAAATCATTGCCTGTGCCCGGTAACAATGCATCCTGCAGAAATTACTGTCCATGTAACACAGCCAGGGTCACTGGGAGCTTTGCTTAGCTGCACAGGTAGTGATTAGGAAAATCTTATCTGGGGCATGCTGTTCACTTGACTTGAATTAACCTTCAGAGTTGTCACTCATAAAGGGAGCATTACCGAGAAATGTATGCCCGTTTGAATATGTTTTCCTCATCTTAAACTCTTTTATTCTCTATATTACCGTTCCTCTGACTAGACAGTTGCTTAGGATAGGAATTGATTACATATAAATAGAGCATGCAAAGTGTGAATTCATTGTGTATGAATTAGATAGAATTGAAAGTACATAACCATAACATTCTATCTGTAATTTCTTATATTCTTTTTGGTATATTTCTATGCCACTGTTAGAAGTCCTGCCAACTGTATTGAGAATATTGGAGAACAATATAGATTTTTTAAAAATATATTTTAAAATAGAGCTAAAAATAGCACATACAATATAAGCACATACAATATAAGAAAAGGGTAATGCCTCCCTTCCTAGCCCTCCCAAAAATAGAAATGGGCTGGAAAATACAAGAAAACAAACAAACCACATCTAACCCTTGCCCCATAAAATGTGTTACAAAGACTATGTATGTTTCCTATTGAATTTATTTTCTTTAATCTTTTAACATTTTGCAAGGAATTGGGGAGAAAATAATTAAATCAAAATTCCAACTTGTATTAAGAGACTAAAAATGACTATAATGCACTACAATTTTGCTCAGTGTTTCCTCATCAGGATTCACATAACCATCCTCAGGACAGACTCAAAAAAAAAAAAAAAAAAGATCAGGATTATCAGGATTTGAGCACCACATTCACATTATCAGCATTAGGGCTGATTTTGATTTGCACCATGAAGCACCATTATCTCCAGCTCCAGTTGTGATTCGAGCTCTGGTATAGTAGCACGAATATTTATACTCTCAGAAAACTAACAAAACTATGTTTTAGCAGTGCAGTAAAGTTCGGATACTCGCAGAATAGAGTTGCTTATAATTACCTCAGATTTTTTCCTATACTTTTCACAAAAACAGAACTACAGATTAAGTAGGGCCAAACTTTAAACTCAGATATATACAGATGCTCTTTGTCAAGCTAGAGTTACATTCACACACATTAAGTCTACTTTGGAAGCAGTGAGAAATTAGGATTTTAAAAGCTAATTTCTATCTTGGGAACACAAAGTGTAGTCCCCTGTGCTCAAGGCTAGACATCTGATAAGAGAGAGCTGGCTGATAAGCCTCTCCTGCCTTGGAGCTACTCAAGAAAAGACAAGAAGAAGCTTCAGCAGAGGCTACCCCAAACAACTGTTAAGAAGCCACAGCAGGGCCTCCCCCCTGACTGAGGCAATGAGCTCTCAACCTGGAAAATTGGAAAAAATAAGTGATAACAGGCTATACAGGCTGTTCCTTCTTCAGCAGGAAATGGATTATGCTTCTATACCAGCAAACTAGACAGTAAACTCCTCCATCCAATGATTCCTTTGCTTTGCCTCTCAGAACAGATCTGCTTCACAGGAGAAACCTAACATAAGAAAGCACTGCTCTTGAGTTTCTGTTCATCGCTGAGCACTGTACTGAGTTTGGCAGCATGTGAAAGGCTGCTCCAAAGAGAGATGATTAATCTGTTTTCCATATCCATGGGGTATAAGAGAAGGTATAAAAGAGCTTAACTGCAACAAGAAAGATTCAGATTAGATGCTGGGTACAACTTGCAGAAATGGTAGGGGTAGAGAATCACTGGAATGGCTAATCTCAGGTGACTGTGGAATCTCCATTGAGAGATTAAAGAAACATCAATGAAGAAACACATTTGTAGAGTTAACTGAAGAGAGACAGAGCAGGGGCAAAGGGAAATAAATGGCACGTTGAAGTCTCTTTCAGCCCTGTTTTTTATGATTTGTGATCTTTTGATTCTTACTTTGGAGCAGGCAATGGTTAGGTAATGAGCAGTCATACTGTCTTGGTTTGCTGTCTTCCTTTGGGAAAAAAGAGGCTATGGTGATTGAAATTTGCTGATAGTTCATCTAGGTATGGAGATAGATATCCAAATATTCATAAAAATATTCATATTCATGGATAAGAGAAACACAGGTAGTGCTCTATGTCTGTAAATACATTCACAGAATTACAGAATGGTGGAGACTGGAAGGGACTTCTGGAGGTCAACCTCCCTGCTCAAGCAGAGTCCCCTAGAGCACATTACCCAGGATTGTGTCCAGATGACTTCTGAATATCTCCAGCAGAGGAGACTCTACAATAACTCTCGCCAACCTGTTCCAGTGCTCAGTCATCCTCACAGTAAAGTTACTCCTCATATTCAGAGGGAACTTCTGATGTTTCAGTTAATGCCTCTTGCCTCTTGTCCTGTTGCTGGGCACTACTGAGAAGAGTCAGGCCCCTTTGTCTTGGTACCCTCCCTTCAGATATTTATACACTTGGATCAGATCCACCCTGAGCCTTCTCTTCTCCAGGCTGAACAGGCCCAGCTGCCTCAGCGTTTCCTCATAAGAGAGATGCTCCAGTCCCCTAATCATTTTAGTAGCCCTTTGCTGGACTTGCTCCCAGAGCTCCATGTCCCTCTTGTACTGAGGAGACCAGAACAGGACATGATATTCCAGGTGAAGCCTCACCAGGGCTGAGTAGAGGGGGGAGGTTTACCTTCCTTGACCTGCTGGCAACTCTCTAATACAGCCCAAAATACCATTGATCATCTTGGCCACAAGGGCACATTCCTGACTCATGGTCAACTTCTTGTTCCCCAGGACCACCAGGTCCCTCTCCACAGAGCTTCCAGGGGGTCAGCCCCCAATGTGTACTAGTGCATGGGGTTATTCCTCCCTAGGCAAGCAGGACCTATGCTTGCCTTTGTTGAATTTCAAGAGGTTCCTCTCTGCCCATCCATCCAGCCTGTCAATATCCTTCTGAATGGCAGCACAGCACTCTGGAGTATCAACCAACTCCTCCCAGTTTTGTATCATCAGCAAACTTGCTGAGGAGGCACTCTATGCCTTAATCCAAATCATTGATGAATGAGATAAACAAGACTGGAGCTGGTATTGACCCCTGGGGGACAATGTTAGCTACAGTCCTCCAACTAGACTGTGACACTGATCACAACCCTCTGAGCCCTGCCATTGAGCCAGTTCTCAGTTCACCTCACCATCCACTCATTCATCCCACACTTCCTGAGTTTGCCTATGAGGGTATCTCGGGAGACAGTATCAAAAGCCTTGCTGAAATCAAGGTGGACAACATCCACTGCTATCCAGCCACTTGTTCTTTCATAGAAGGCAACTAGGTTGGTTAAGCATGATTTCCCTTTGGTGAATCCAGACTGACTACTCCTGATCACCTTCCTGTCCTCCACATGGTTAGAGATGGCCTCCAGGATGATCTAGTTGTTCCATCACCTTTCCCAGGATTAAGGTGAGGCTGGTTGACCTGTAGTTCCTTAGGTCATTTTTGTTGCCCTTTTAGAAGACTGGAGTGATATTTGCTTTCTTCCAGTCCTCGGGCACCTCTCTTGATTGCCATGTCCTTTCAGAGATGATTGTGAGTGGCCTAGCAAGGATATCTATCAGCTCCATCAGCACTCATGTCTTCCATCAGGACCCAGGGATTTTCAAGTTTGCCTAAATGATCTCTAACCAAATCCTCCTCAACCAAGGGAGAGTCTTCCTTTCTTCAGACTTTCTCCCTGGTCTCCTGGGTCAGGGATTCCTGGGAGATGGCCAGAGACATCCAAAGAGGAAAATATTATACTCCAAAGTTGATTAATAATACACTATTTGCCTAGTTCACCTGCTTTCTAAAAGCAAAGGTATACACAGGGTGCTTAAACAAATGTAGATGTTATAAATGGAAGAATCAAGTTTTATATCAAGATGAGAAATCCTACCATAAGTTATAGAAAATTGACAAGATCAAACAGAACACATCTGAAGCTTTCCTTCATTATATGTCCAGATTCTGCCAAGAAAGCCACATGAATTTTACTGACTCCATCAGACACTGAACTCCATCACTTGGCACAACCTCCACAGTCAGATACACTATCACTTTCTTACTTGGATTACTAAAATCTAGTGAATGATTGTATACAGATATCTGTATTTGACAGTAATTTTAAAGATTATAGGTTAACTGAATGGAGTTAATTTATTCTACGAGGCTCAAATAAATAAGCCTTATTTTTCCTTACAATAAGGAAAAATATTAGGATTATTGACACTGTGGATTGTGGAAGCAGAAGATGGCAAATATTTTTCAGTTTTTAACCTATCTATCAATAGTGCGCTACTGAGCACACAAGGATGCATAAGTCTAGGTGATAGCTGGCACTTCTTGCCTTTCACAGCTGGCTGCCTCCTGACTCTTGGGTATTCACTGCTGTCAACCTTTTGGTGTTTGCAATTCAAGCCACACATCCTGTATCCCACAATTGCATTTGAAGGGCTAAAACAGTCTGCATACAAGCTTCCTCACTTCATACATCCTACTGGGTTTGGGACCTGCAGTTCCTTTCTTTGTGAACCATCATAAATCTGAAAGCAAAGTATTGTTTACTCTAACAGAGTAATAAATACAACAGAAAAAAAAAAAAAAGAGAGAGAGAGAGAGAGAGAAATAAAAGAAAAAAGAAAAAGAAAAAGAAAAGAAAAAAGAAAAAGAAAAAAAAAAAAGAAAATAAAAGAAAAAAAAAAAACAAAGAAAGAAAAAAAAAAAGAAAAAAAAAAAAAGAAAGAAAACACAACCACCACCACCAAGTTTAATAGAAATAACAGTGTAACCTGGTTTACCTAAAAATTGAGGAAGGAGTATCTTAGCCAGATTTCCACTGGGGATTATTCTGTGTCTGGATTTTTTTTGCCTCAAACACACCATAATTTCCCGAACTCCTCCTTCAGACATACTCTGCATCTTTCTGTACAATTGAAATTACTGTACGCCTACCATCTCAAACACATGTCATATTCCAGAAGAAAATCATTTACCAACCTAACTGATCGATCAAGTCAGTACTTCACAAATAATGGACCAGCAATGATCTTCAAATGCTTGGAAAGTGATATATTGGACATCTCTTAAGTGCTGGAGATACATTTCCTATCAATACTAACAATGGATTAACAGCATAGCAATGAAGTAGCTCAGTCAAGATGTACTATCTGTAAATAATTACAGGTAGCTATCTGTCAGAAAAAAAAAAAAAAAAAAAAAAAAAAGGCAAAGAAGGAAACCCTTGTTTAGAACAACTGCATATTTTCACGTCTTAATGAGCTTTTGCTCTCATTATGGTACCCATGACCACATGGCAGCCTGTTTGAAAGCAGGACTGCCAGCATGCTGCACTGACAACACAGCAGATAAGTAGGGCACACACGGTTCTCTATGCTGCAGGCAACAGTGAAAGGAAACCTGGAGCTCAAGGTTTCCATGCAAAATGCCAGTGTAAGGAGCAGCAACACAGAAGACCAGACTGAGCTGTGCAAGAGGCCCACTGGGGCCTTTGCCTGCCTGCCCTCAGGGGCCACGTTGCTGGGCCTGGCCTTGCCTTAGCTCTGCCCGTGGCCATACCTCTGTGGGGCACTGCCATTCACACCCCAAACTGTCTTCCCAGCGCTACCTCAGCATTTTTTGAAACCTTTTATGTTTCATTAGCTGTGGGGGATTTCATGAGAAGTTCTCTAGCCTTTTGAAAAATTGAAGCTTTTGTTAATGGCACAGAGTACATACACAGTGTGAATGGTCACTTAGACCTCCCCCTCCGCTGTCCAGATGGCACGAGCAGCCAGGATTACTGACCCAACTTCTATGACAGAAGTCCAACCATCTGCTTCTCTGGTGCCTTCAAATGGCTTTATAGGCTAACAATGCTAAACTGAAAAGCTACCAGCTCAGCGACTTTGAGCACACAGGCAAATTCAAGTGAAAACAGCGGAAAGGCCTATTGAATATTGTGGAATGCATACTGCATCCTCTGCTATGAAGGGTTTTAACTCATGTGAGGACTCACGTATTTCATGAATTCTCATGAATTTGTGACTCATGGGTTGGTTTGTTTGTTTGTTTGTTTGTTTGTTTGTTTTGTCTGTATTTAATCCATCTGTAAAGCAGTTAACAGACAGCTAGGACAAGTCACTTCTTTGCACATACTTCTGACAGTTGTATGTTCAAAATGTATTAGATCACAGGAAAAATCCACAGGGAGGTTATTTTTAAATATGAAGTAGTTCAATATATACTGAAATATATTTTCAAAAGTGTACAGTTTCTGAAAAAACACAAGCTTTACACCTCTTGTCAGGACAGAGAAAAAGTCATTTAGATTTTTAGAACCTAACATATTTAACAAAATGCTTTTAAAGTAAAAGAGTGCATTCTTTTTGGAGGTTATTAGTAGCTCTTTCAATGATTAGAATCTAATTGTATTGAATTGTGATATTGGTATTAATTTGAATGTATTGTTTTGTGGTATTTAGGATAGTTTGCTAGTAAAGGGAATTTTCTTTCTGGCTTGAGTGAAATGGTAATGCAATTTCCAGCAGGCTGTACTCTAGACAGAAATAGATATCTTTTTAGCCTTACTTTAAACAAGGCAGTAGCAAACAGATTGTACTATTAATATCACTTCCCAAACTTTCAGAAGCTAAATAACATTTTCTGGTCAACGGTATTCATCAGAGATATTGACATTCTTCTAACCTACAATAGGAAAGATTTAGGAACATCCTTGGGTTCAGATATTCTTGTATTAAGATATTACTCATTCAATACTACCGGCTACTAGAGCAGCAGATCATTGTACCATTTTAAAAATGGTTAAGTCGGTGTGCTTTTTGTTTCATATCCTAAGTAGCTCTGTTATCAATAACAAATGAGTTCTCTGTCTTCATTATCAACTACCTTTAATTGTACCATAGCGTAAGAAACTAAAACATGTAAGCCAGTCTCTACTAAACAAAATATACTTATTTTATCTGTCTTTTACAATGAAGGCTTGTTTTAATTAAATTAATATTCTTTGTGCAAATCACCTTGAAAAAAGGTTAACTTTTTCCTATTATTTGCTGTTTTAAAAATATGTATATGCATAGATGCCTTTGCAGCCAGCTTTCCTTTATTTGTCATTACATTAAACAGAAATCTGAAAAGAAAGTGGAAATGTGACCTGCTACAATAATTCACAGTGGAAAACACATTAGATCTGATACAAAAGGAATAGCTCTAGCTAGAAAGCTTCTGAAATGTTTTTTGTATTTTTTACTATAAATGATGTGTCTCTTCAGGGCAAAGAAAGACACACAATAGCATGTAACATCACATCATTTTTCCATAGGATAGTAAATACAATCATCCACACAGAAGGCACTCAAGAAAAATCTCATATTATGATGCTCTCAGTTATCATCTAACCTGAATGCCTGAAAAGTTAACCTTGAAACTTTGAACATTTTCTCATAGTACCACAGTTTTTCAGATTAAATATTAAGGATTTGATAAATGTCAAACCTTGAACCGATTAATAAATCAATTCAAAGTTTTTTTGCCTTAAAAGAAAATTACATAAAACTGAGAAATTCTCAAATATTTTCATTCAAGAAGAGAATAATAAGACAGAAATAACTTCTGAGTAAAGCCAAAATGTTTAGCTTTATCATTATAAATTGAGAGAATAATAATTTAATAGCTTTTATTTTTGAGAAAGTTTGTTAATGTTTTGTTTTGTTTTTGAATCCATGGTTGCTTACTATGGACAGCAATGCACATTATATGGATGCTTACCAGTAGTATTCAAACTTAGTGTAACTTTCAAACTGCACTATTTGAATTCAGTAGTGTAACTAGTGATCAATACAGAAGAAATAAGCACATTAAGAGCTATTTTGTTGGTGGTGGCTCTTTTGCTGTTTTTCTTTTAGTTATTTAAAACTACTGTACAAAAGAATAGCAGAAGAACTGAACACAAAGATTTCCTAGAGGGCTTAGGCACTTCCAGTAGTACTCAGTGCAGCTGTGAATGCAGAGCCTTTCTTTGTGACAACATGGCTGTACAGCTATGACATTTGCCTGACCACACATATCATCATTGTATCTATCCTGTGTAATGACCTACACTCCAAAAAGCTAAGGTCATATTTTACAAAATCATTACTAAATAATATTTTGGTGATTTGGCATTTTTATAAATTTAATTATTCTCAGGTTCCTTAGAAAAAAACTCTACAAATGTCATTATTAAAAAAAAAAAAAAAAGTATCCTGTCTTCTCTCTACTAAAATGGGTGTGTGTATGTAGCTGAATTTCTAGATATGCAAATTATAGAAAATCTAACAAACATTATATCTGAGTTTGGATTGCTGGACCAAAGCTGCAGGAGACTGTCAAATTTGTATCTATAGGCTGTTGTGATCTTTAGGTATAACTGATTCTGGCTTTAGGTAAGGGAATACAGTTGATTACCTTCTGGTGTTTGCTCCAGACCTCTTTTATATAGCACTGTAAGGTATTTAAATCATATGTTAGCTATCCATCTCACCCTACCTGTGAGAAAAAATGAACAGAAGTAAATGAGGAGAAAATACGACTTGATTAGTCTCAGACTAAACCTATGTTTCATAGAATACCAGAGGGGGTCTTGCTAAATGCAGATATATCTTGGTTTATTGTTTCCCCCTGGAAGGGGAAGCCTGATATTTGCTCAACAGTTTGATAATCTTTGATTATTGAGAAGATAATCCCATTAGGGACCTCCTAAAGGCCTCATACTGGAAATCCTTTTTTAACATCTTTTGTTCACTGATAATTTCAGAAGGATTTTCAGAGAGCAAGCTGCATAGCTGTGTCCAATAAAGTGCACTATAATTGCTGAGGTGCTATATACCAATATCAGAACAATGCGATATTATTCAATAATTATATGAAGTTATTGGTAAAGATGGTAAAACTACATGGCCTGATTTTCTAGCAAGTCTCAAAATCCACCAGTCTCTTTCTACAGCTTCATTTCCCAGTGTTCTCAAAGTCAAGATTGACATCTACATGAAAATTAGCAAAACTAGTCTTTGGTATTTACCAGAAGTGGAACAAGCAATATTTTCTTTGTAATATTCCCCCAGCTACTGCAAGCATAAACCTTCAGGCTGCTACTATAGTCTTACAGCTTGAACTTCCTGCCTCAGATAAGTTTTTCCTCCCTGGAAAACACAGTACAAAAACCTTGTCATCTCAACCTGTCTTAAACTGCCCTTTCTCACTTCTCACTCAAAAATCAGTGTACTGTGCCCAAATGTTCATAATCTCCAAGCTCAGATACTGCAACTTTTTGTTCATTAGAGACAGAGAATAAAAATGTTGTCCTTCCTAGGAAAAATCCAACTGATACAAAATGAGTCATATCAATTACTTAGCGATACAATCACTGTGAACGTGTCTCACTTCTATTCCCCACAGTCTAGTTATTTATATTAGTTCTTTATTTAGTAGAGAAACAGCATATCATCTCTTCAGACATTCAACATTCCTATGGCAATCTGCCTGGGTATGTAAAATACCTCAGAGTAGGTTCACGACCCATAGCAGACAAAGACAACAAAACCACATGCTCCATACCAACAGGCTCACATGTCTGTGTAGAGAAGACAGAACCACCACAGAGTAATGAACCTGCAAGTCTGCAATACAAATAAACTGCTCTTAATAATGTTTTGGGCCCAGTCCCATTGATAAACATACTACAAATTAAAGGCATAAAAATAACATGACATTTAGCTCAGCCTAAAACCTAGCTTTAAGGCACCATAACAGATATTCTGTAAATTCAGTAGCTCCCTGTGACTTCAATAAGCTCAGCAGTCTCTTTTAAATGTCTTGAAGAATGGGACTGATTTCATATTTTACTCTTGGCAAACCCAAATCTTTCATATTCAGTGAAAAATGCATGCATTTTAGTCATGCACTCTTTTCTGGAACATTTTTCTTTCTACTCCTGTGATGACTTATTTCTGTTTGTTTTAAAGCAACAACGATGCTGATAGATGGTTTCATATGCAATCGTAGAACAACTGCTTTGCCTTTGTTTGATTTTTTGAAGTACTAATTCCCAAACAGTGTTGAGGACATTGAGTTTGAGCTTCTAGATGTTTGTGCATACAGAGATTACGCTTAGCACAATGCTGTTGGCAGTGGGGATGTTATTGTTTATTGACAGTAGGCTGTTCATTACCAAATGCATTATTTCTTTGAACACAGTTGAAAACAGTACGCAAGCCACTCAAATAGTTTGTCCTCTCCCAGGCAAAATGCAACTAAGTGTAGCTTGAACAGAGCACAGTATTTTGATTAGTTTTACCACTACTTACAACTAAATTATTTATACATGCACAGACACGTTTCTCAAAAGTAGTCATGTTTTTCAGTGCTCACATATGCATTACAGTATGGGATATGTACATTAAAGTATATATAATATTTTATATAGAAAAATATCCTGTATATGTAATGTCCACTTTCCTTAGCTTGTTAGTCTGTATAACATATGTACAACTTCATCTGAAAGGAAACTTAACAGATGCATTCAAGCTTTAGGTTTGGTTTGTTTGTTTGCTTGTTTGTTTTATATATATATATATATATATATATAAATTTTATTTTAATTTTTTTTTCCTGAAGAATCACTTTCAAAGTTTGTGCCCTTACAGTAGAGCAGATGAAAACATGATTGCTTTTCCCCACTCCTCCTCTGCTGCACAGTAGGCACATTAAAAAGACATAGCTGTCTATCTCAATGTACAAGTGCCATAGTAAAATGTGTGTTATTTACTGATAAAAACCACATGACAGCAATTTAAAAACAGGATTTATTCTGTCAGTCAAATTAGAGAGGCAGAATATCCTCTATGCCAAGCGATTACTGTCTGGGTCTAAGTGTGGAGAACTGCCAGATCAATTATAATGGTACAGAAGAGGAAATATGAAGACAGATTGGCTCAATTCTAAACAGAAGCATCAGTAAAATAGAAACCCAGGGACATTTTAATGCAACATCCAATTACTTAAAAGTGTATCTTTGGCCTACACTGCAGTTTTTATTTATATGGTTTCTTCCTACATAGAGCATAAAAAAGGAAATCAACATACAGTTGTACAAATCAGATGCAAATAAAAACATAGCAGTTCCACTGATATAACCTGTATATTGGTGCCTTTGAAATATACATTTCCAAATGTCAGGTTTTACAACAAAGGCCTAGGAATATCACAGGACAATATACTAAGAAGATATCCAATAAAATTTCAGATACAATCACATTAATGTACTACCATTTTCCCCCTTTGACCTGCAATTGATGACAAAAAAAAAAAAAAAAAAAAAAGCTATGTTGCCCTTCATACCCAAGCTTCTCCCCTGACATTCATTGTTTTATAGATAATTTGCCTTTCCCAATCCAGGAGTAAAATGGATAGCAGTGGGGTTGGTAGATTAAAGCCACTTAAAACCTGTTTGCAGTTTTAATTCTCTTACTGTAACAGGCAATGGAAAAGAAGGGGAAAAAAATGTGTTCTGTAAGTCTTTTCATACTATTAGTTTTATTAATAATGGGATACATCCTCTGAATTGCAGGATCTATTACAGGTGTCTAGAACCACCGTGGGAAACATGAGTTTTGATGAAGGAGACCATGAGCTTAGTACTCTGCAAGACAGATCCAACAACTGTGTACGGTGTGGTCTGATCTGTGACCAGAGAAAGTCTGAAAGCAATTGATCCAATTCTGACAAAAGTAGTTAAGGCTGATGCTCCAGAATTGGTGCAAAATTAGTGTTTAATCATCATTTCATAGTGCTAAATGACATTGTATTGAAGGGGACTATACCTAGGATTCTACAGCCCTCACCACCATACTTAGTGTCTGCCAAATTATAACTGAGCACCTAGAAACTGATACAATTCAGTAATGTTAAACATAGAACAAACTTTTCAGGTTCTAATCCTGGAATTATTGCATAATGTTGGTTATACATCACACTGTTTTAGATTTCTATTTTACAGAATTTTGCAATTAATTAAAATTTGGACAGTTACAGAAATGGGAAACTATACAGTACAAGAGATTTGCACTGAAGCAAAAGGAAAATTAGACCCATTATTTTTCAGCCTGCTGCATTATGACTATTAAGAAGATGCACAATAAATCAGCTCTTAAAGATACCCTTTGCTAGATTCTGAAGTAGATTCATGACACACACAAAAATAATAATAAAAAAGGAATTAAATAAATTTTCTATTGAGATTCAGAAATGGTAAAAAGGCAAAAAAGATAATGCTATGAGAGCTTTAACATATTTGATTCATTAGGGACAATGGTTCATCTTTAACAGAACAGAGATTTAAAATGAATAATATTGCTATAAAAATCTGAAAATAAGCACAGGAGAATCTAATGCTAAGCACTGTCAGTTGGTACTCAATTTTCCATTTTTTAACACACCATTATGAAAATGTATTTATCTGGCATAAATCTATCTTAACAATACAGAGTATTCAAAAGAAAATTATGATTTTATACAATATATATAAAACTGGTTAACCGATGGCTTAGAATCAGGAATCATCATACCCTGGAGTATTCTTTGTTACAGGGCCATTTAGTATTACATAAGAAACTGGAGGCAAAATACCATTCAGCCAACTGTAGCTCCAAGTAATTGTTCAGTTTCAAGCCAGCCTGTCAATGTGTGGAATTAATATTTCTATCTTGAACATATAAGCAGGGGAATATAATTCCCTCTATTTCCACTTTATAACTGCAGTATATAAAATAAGAAAGATCAATGCTGGGATGCTGTAATCGTTTCTACTGTCATTGCTTTAGAAAGGATACTGAGAAGAGATGGAGAGAATGAACTATGTGAATGATTAAATATTAGAAATAACCTACATTATAATTGGACAACAAAACTGCAATCTATGTTTTAAATCCGTGAAGAGGTTACAATTGACTTAACTGCTGATAAATGGTGACTAGTGTACTGAGTCTGGGTAAAACCACCACAACTAGTATTAAGGTATATACATTTATGTTTTTTTCCTGCTAAGGACAATTAACCACCGAAGTGATTTACCCATATACAGAAGGGATATGACTAGACAACTTTCTCAAAAATATGCTATAGCCCAGACAGAAGCTTTGGGCATAAACTAGAAACTAATAAACAGCTTTCTTTGACCTCTGCTCAATTGGACAACCCTGATGATTGTTAATGCTCCTATGCTGCTATTAAAATCTATGCATTTTTAAATGGTTCTCCACATTACCACTTTTTTTACTGTATCTCAAGTTTCAGAGTGATGACTCTTCTCTTAAGACTGCCTTATAGCTCTCACTTATCACAAAGTCCTTTTTCTTTAAAGGAATTCCATTTTCTTTTGTCAGGGAAAACTCAAGATACATTTTTCACAGTATGCAACTTACGCTGATCCAGTAATTAAGTCACCAGGGCAACTTCTAAAACCACTTCAGCTTAAAAAAAATGTTTCACACACTGTGCCAACAGCAGAACATACATGTGCACGCATTGAGGACGGCCTCCTGCTTTCTAAGCTATATAGGAGCTCTGAGAGCATCCATCTGAAGTAGCTGGCGAGGTCCATAGCTCCTGCCTGTGCATGTCAGGAGTGCTCTGTCTGCTATTTGCTCCTGGACTAAAAAATCTGGATAGTGAAGTCACTTTTTTTTTTTTTTTTTTAAGGAATAAAAGATTTTAAAGAGAGAAAATAGAGAAGCATATTTCTAATCAAAACCAAGGGAGCCGCCTGCAGTTTCCTGTATTGCTGGTCTGCCTCCCCTGGTCCTGCCTCCAGCTAAACCACCGCAGTGTGTGCTCAGGCACAGGGCCAGCGCATACATCCCAGTGGATGAGAGCAGCAGAGCCCTTCCTGCATGTACACAGCAGGTGTCCCTGTAACATTAAGGACACATCATTAAACATTCCAATGGGAAATGCTGTAATTAAGTCTTACATACATGTTTTCAGCTGTATCTACTTATGTATTGTATTTACAGGCTAGATAACCTCTTTATTTACAGAATCACAGTATAGTTCATATATCAGTTGAATAACTCACGATGACTCTAATACTGCATGCCTAAGTTCCTGAAATTTAGTTTATGTGGAACTATCATTAAATTTTATTGGATCTCTCATACACTATGGTGAACAGTTCCATCTTCAAAATGGCTCCATGGGACCAAACACATCAAAATAAATTCTTTGAGAAATAACATGTTTTTTAATGCAGGAACTAAATTTGTGCTTAATATGGTAATTCAAATATCTAGACACCTGCTAAAATACTACCTCAGGTTTCTTTTACAGTGTAATCAGTAAGCATTAAGTTGCTTGCTGACTCACTGCAGGCAGGCAGTTAGCCTTTAAGTGTTGTAATGCAACACCATATCAATATCTGAAATGAAATATATTGCTGTGAACACTAGCACAATTTCTGTCTAACTGAAACAGAGTTGATGTAATTGTCAAATACTAATAACTGCTAAGGCACTGATTTGCTAGGATCTTTTTCCCTTCATGGAAACTGCACTTTTATCCATTGCATTTGTGTGATGCTCACAAGTTCCAGTCCTGAGAGCTGTTCTTGGCTAGAATTAAGAGACATTTTTCAACGGTCAGAAAAAAACTACTTTAAGGGAAAATAATAATAATAATAATAATAATAAAAAAAAAAAAGTCTATACTGACCAAACAAAAATCCTTACTTAAAGTAAAAAAATGCATACTTCTGCTAATGACTTTTCACAGTTGGTTTGTGTTGGAACAAGGGACAAAGTGGCATATTCTTACCTACATACACATTTGTTTTTTTTTCCGTGTATAGTTTCCCTAGTGAAAAGATAAATACTTTCCTTGTTAAAGTCTCACCTTCAGTACTACTATTACAAAAATCTTAAATCAAAAGACCACAAGGTGTAACCAAAACTCACAATGGGTGGTAGGGGAAGTCAGTAGCTCTGCAAGGAAGCTTCCTTTAAAAGGCACACATACAGAAAAGTTAATTGGTTTAGTATCATAATATAGTCCCATGAATTATACAACACAAAACAATTACTGACTTCTACTCATTTATATGGAACTGTTTAATTTACTGCAGGAGGTTAGAGATAATTTTTTCTCCCTGAAACTAAGGACAGCAGAATGTATCATGAACAGATTTCCTCTTCAGTAGTGGTATTCCACGTGCTCACCGCTAACCTGTCTACGAGCAGGAATCCAATTTCCCCAGTCCTGGTCACTCAGTCTTTTTATTGCTCCCATTTGCCTTCCAATCAGTTCTATGAGGGAAACTCTGCCTCTTAGAAATGGCAATACAGTCATTGATCCACTGAATAACTTATTTTGGGAGTGACCTCCGGAGGCCACGTAGCCAAACCCCTACCTGAAAGCAGAGCTAACTTCAAATTCAGAGCAGGTTGCTCAGGGCTTTGTCCAGCTAGGTTCTGGAAATCTCCAAGGATGCAGATTGCACTGCCTCTCTGAGAAACCCATTCCAGTGCCTTGCAACCCCCACTGTAATTTATTTTCCCTCTGTAGCTAACATAATTAGTTTCTGTGCTGTCATGCAGCATAGGGTGACTCAGAAAGGGATATTATTCCTTTTCCTGAGTGTACTGAAGAAGTAATTTTTTTTCTCAGTCCATCCCAGGGGTTCCATGGTTGCATCTGTCAGAGGGGACATCCCATCAGTCCCCTCTGACCTCCCATCCAACAGCTGACTGGGTGTTTCATTGACCATTTCAGTCAAAATTAAATGGTTTGGGGGGGGAGGGAGGGAGGGGGGGGGAGGGGAGAAGCTATTTAAACTGCTTATGCAAATCCATACTATTGACGTTTTCCATTATTTTATTTTTTTGTAGGTCTTTTAGCATAACAATATGAATGCAGTTTTCCTTCATTGTGGTTTCACCTTGACTCTTTGAATAAATATTTTGTGTATAATTTTCAAAGATTGAGTAGTTTCATAAGTTACATATTGCTTGCTCACAGAAACAATCCATTCAGCTTGATCTCCAAAGAGAGTGTCCTTGGGCAAAATAATTTTTTACGAATGCTCTGGATGTTTAACCAGGTTGCCTGGAAGATCTACTGGAAGACATCACCAGGCTAATCCCCTAGCAGGCAGACAAATAAATCAGCATTTTTGGTAATTACATTCCTTGACTTTGAGTTAGGATTTATTCCAGTTCTAGGCCCACCTGCTCTTCCCTGTGTACTAGCTTCTATTCTGGGTGTTCACATTCTAGTGATTCTTCTTGAGGCAAAAAATGTACCTCCTATTTTACCAGCTGTTCTCCAAAATGATAACCCAGTTCTCAAGCTGTGCAGAGATCCTAAAAGGATTTCACTAAAGCTCCAGTTGTTACAAGAGGAATATTAATTTATTAGTATTGAAAAATAGATGCTTGCGTGAATGCCAGTATTTGAATGAAGTAACATCTGGCCAAGCTGTCACCAGTACACATAGACACACTGACATGCCTTTCATGATGCAAAGCAAGATTTGTGGGAGTCTGCCAGAAACTGTAAGGACACAAACTCATGGTAGGAGGCATGCTATTCCAAAGATTACTTGCTAGAGCACAAAATAACTCACTTTTTAAAAAGATGTGAGTGGTTGCCAGGTAATATAAGTTAAATGCATTAAAGTTTCTCTGAAGTAATATTCCTATACCAACAAGCCCTCAGGGAGGCATTTGGAAAAAACTTATTGTAGGTATAATGAGTGCATAGTATGTGCATCATTTCAGCTAATGATATCCAACTCAGTTCTATTAGCACTGACATTAATCTTCTTGCTATCACTCAGAATACAAAATAATACTTACCTCCTTTGAAAAGAGTGCTGATTTCCAGGAAACAAAACTACCTTCTCCAACAGGCAACTTAAAAGTTAACTATCAGTTGTACTGAGAACTGTCTTCTGTCTTGTCCATTGTCCATAAAGCTGTGTTTGGGTACCATCATATAGAGAAACATTGAGGACAGTAAAATAGTCCAGAGAATTAAACACAAGCAGTGAAATTCCACTGACATCAATGGATTTGCATCACTGTATACCAAATAGTCTCTTAATAACACTAAAAGGAATCCTTTTTTAAAAAAGTATCCTTGTAAATTATTTTAAATAAATAAATAAATAAATAAAGTCTGCTGGAAGCCAAATATTTCTAAACATATAATAAAACATATATGTACCATTACATATATTACCTGATATTACATGATATAATACATACACTCATGGCTGATAGCAGAGATAGTTACACAGATGGAATTTTGAAGTAGGAAAAGCTAAGGCCCAAATTAAATAAGCATTTAAGCTGGTATTTATTTTGGATGCATTTGACTTTCACAGGGCTGAGGCCTATGATGACCTGTTGAGCAATGTTTGCCTGACTCTCTATTTTACATCTGAATTACAGAAGATTAAAAAAAATGAAATTATTATAACCACCCTGTATATATATTATTTAATCACAGTAAAAAGAAGTACTTTATATGCTCTGATACAGTGCACCTTGAATGACTACTGATTTAATCCAGCATCTGAAGAGATGATGACTGCACTAAGCACTGGATCAGGTCCTGGATCAGCAATATCTGTCACTTACTGTCTTCTCCTAGCTTGTTATTAAATATCTACATTTATATAGTAGAGCCATTCCTCTCAGCAGGCTATTCTACTGCTCAAATATTAAGTGCCTACTTTTAATAACTCACCTAAACTATCATTTCTTAGCTTCAGGCTACTGCTTGACTTTAGAAAATGAATAATTATCTTTTTAGATTTTTATATGCTCTACTCTCTGCTAGACTATTTTAATTTAGCTTTTTTTGGTCCCACATGTGTCTTCTTTGAAAAACCTTGTATAAATTTTACTTGCTTCCTTGGTGCTTTCTTCAGTTTTCTTTTATTCATTCTTAACTGTGGATATAATAGAATCAATATAATGAAATTAATATACAGTTTGTTATCTGTTTTATATCTTCCTCTGGCTCCTTGTGTTCTTCGTTGTCTTTTATCACCCATTTTGTAATAATGGAATTTCTTCTGAGGTATAAGAATTGCACCTTGTTAATCAGAATGGAAACCACTCTATTGTTCATTCTGAAATGTAACAGTTTTCTCTTTAAGAAAAAAGGCAGCCTTTAAATAGCATGAAGGAACATTTCCACATAGCATTTCAGGTCAAGCTGACACTATCCTAGCCAACTTCTAGAAAGTCTGCTTAAATTAATTTGCATTGAGGAAGTCCATATGGCAAAGTCAATATATTTTAATTGAGATGTCTGTCATTATGATGCAAAGTATCACTTTTTAGGGAGCTTATTGTTACCCAAACTCCAAAAGAATATTAAACGGACATAACTGAAATACTGGAAACAGCAGCAAGTGCTTTTTCCCTTTGAAAAGGAAAACTTACAAGGCTTTTGAACATCAAAAAATGGAAAAGAATGTGGTCTTTTATTTCAGACATTAATTTTCTTCAGTTCTTATTTTAAGCCTTCTACAGGGTAATCATTATCAGAAAGAACTAAAAATAAATAAATAAATGTTAGTGTCATCTCATGCAAAATGTGCTTTCTTTGTCAGTTCTCTTGCAAGTCCAGTTTATTTATTTTTATGAAATATCTTTTACTCAAAACTTAGATTGGCATGTTATCTTACAGAGAAAGAGCAAACAAAAATCAAGTAAAAGTACTTATTTCAATTTTTTTAACATCCATATGGCTATCATTTTCCTAATTGTGAAAATATGCTATGGAAACTGAAAGACTTGTGACTAGCAAAAACAATTTTCAAAGCATTTGCTGATCTTGCCGATAGTCTTTCCACTTGTAATTTCAATCTACACTCGTTGGTCCAAATCAAGATTAAAAAATAAGTAATTTTTTACTTTAGGCACTTTAAAAAGAAATCTTTATAAAAGAAGTCATCAGGGCTGAGGCTGATCTGGCAATTGTTCTATCTGCAGGATGAATAGGGACTTTATCAAAAACTGCAGAATTATACAAAACGAAATGGAAACGTAAGGCAATGGG
This sequence comes from Oxyura jamaicensis, assembly GCF_011077185.1. Lineage (NCBI taxonomy): Eukaryota > Metazoa > Chordata > Aves > Anseriformes > Anatidae > Oxyura > Oxyura jamaicensis. Next base: position 47,181,330 of record NC_048895.1, on the reverse strand, counting down.
AAACACAAGATCTCAGAACACTTTATGTTCTTTGCAAAGACATCTCAAAATCCAATGAACCATGTATCAAGGTCAAAGAGAATCATTTTTTAAATGTAAAGATTAAATTGTATTAGTGAAAACCAATTAAATTGCCTCATTTTCAAGATACATAAAAAACAATACCAAGGCAAGTCTCTGAAAGACAGACATACTATCAACTGAGAATCAGGGAAATTAAATACAGTAAAATATAACAAATGAATTTTCAGTGGTGTTACAAACTGGGTGAAATAGTATAATGTACATATTTTCACTTCGACATCCAGGAAACTCAGGTGCTTGACCAAAGGAGAAAAAAAAAAAAAAAAATCATTTTATATGTACTCCACACAAAAATTTCCATGTGAAGCAATAGCAGTTTGGCATTTAAATGCTTATGGTCTTAGAACATAATTCTTTGGTGCTGTGGAAAAATATTCACAAAATAAATTCACATATTCTTCCCATCTTCTAAGGAAAAGATTTTACATGAAAGGGCTTCCTAGTATGGGATGAAACAGACTGGTACACACTCACTAATGAAGTGCATGCTTACATGCTGCTTCTCAAATAATGCAGTTATTTTCCTACCATGAATTATTAGTATACCTAGCAACTATATTGCTTCTATATACAACGCACATAGTACATTATCAATTTTAGATCCAATTTATAGAAGCTCTTGGAATTCAAAAGTAATGTCTGCTTTTCAAAGAAAGACATTTAGTATGTAATTGAATAGGCCTGGCTTCTAAACATATTGAGTACATCTTCAACGGACTGTTCTGTATTGAGATCACAAACGATGCCAAAAAAAATATTGCAAATACTTATCAAGTGTAGGTTTGCCCATTCTACTGATGCAGAAGCACAGAGGAGCCATGCTACAGGATAGGTCAACTATGCTACAGGATAGGTCAGCATTACAGCCAAGAGGTCACAAAACACCCGCCTCCCAACCATCCAGCAATGTTTTCTTGCACACCATGCTCAAACACGATGGATAGCAGTCTGCTATTGAGCACTGCTTCAAATGTAAACATTTTAAAAATGATTTTGGTTAATTCATTCTTGTATTTCCTAAAATATAAAAATATTATCATATATTATGTAACATTATATGCATTTTTTCTAGTAAGAAAATACAACACTTCTACTTTGGGATTAGTTTAAATATAAACTCAGACTCTAGAAACTGATGCAAGCATAAGTTAAACTTTAATTAAATTAATTTAATAGGAATTTTGAGTGTTCTGCATGCACAGTTTAGAATTGTAACAATTTTATAACAAGAGTGAAGTGATCAAATAGCTTGACTTTAATAGTTGCCATCACATTAAGTAGATTTCTAATTACACTATGGGTTCCAGAGAGAAAACCAAAATTAATGACCATGTGACCCAGAGTCTTTCAAATCTACTGAACTGTGGGATATTTGACATAACATACCAAATGCTGGTGTGATGAGGAGGGTGCAGTGGGCAGCAGCCTCCTGCATTCAAACAGAATTTCACTTAAGCTGTTAAATCAGCCCCAGTATGGGTTAAAATACAGAAAACAAAGTAGCTGCACCTGTCCTAGGGGGTGCTCAACACTTTCTTTTTTATTGTCCTGTTTCTCTTCTTAATGCTTTGCTAAACTTTTAAATCCATAGGCTTACATATTCAATATCTGGTATCTCCTTTAGCCTGGCTTGTTTTAGAGTTCGGTGTGGCAAGCCAAATCACTTCAGCAACACTTTATGAAGTAGCTTGCAATTGTGCATTCCTCATTTTTTTAGTGCTTGATTTAGATCCCAGAATTTGATTTAAGAAAATAAAATGTAGGAACAATCAACAGCTGCAACTGAACTCAAGAGAAGCTGTGCTTTAAATGTATGTGGCACTATATGTAATGCTAAGCATTTGTAAAAAATCACCTCAAAATTTAGCCAGTCTAGTTTCACAAGGGTTTGTTTTTTACAGACCACTTTAATATATCACCTAATTATCTCTATCTAGAGGATGCTGAAGTATGTTAAAAAAAATCCACACAAAATGACATGCCCAAAGGACAGAGAAACACAGTATAACAAGGGATCATCTCTAATTGCTCTCTGAAAGTATTACTCTTGGAGAAGAATCCTGACTCATGAGAAGATGACTCACAGTGCACTCAAAGCTCAGAAGCATTCCCATAAGGAAATCTGATGTAGGCAGCTTAATGATTCAGTATAGAAGTCCTGCATTTAGCAGTTTTATTTTTCAATCTGTTTCTAAATGCTTCAAATCATGAAAAATAAAAATGACACAATTGCCTCAAGTTTGGTAACATGATCTGGGAGAGCAGAGGGGTTCCCAAAATTTTCCTCAACTAATGAGTTACTTACTAGACTGACACTACTTACTAGACTGTAACTTCTTCTCGGACTGGTCTATTGGGAGGTGTCTCTGCCCATGGCAGGGGGGTTGGAACTCATGATCTTTAATGTCCCTTCCAACCCAAACCTTTCTGTGATTCTATGACACTTTAGAAATTTTTCAAGAAGGAAAAGTGTCATAGATGGTCTGGGTTGCAAGGGACTTTAAAGATTTCTAATAAACTTTTTCTAATCTTTTTTTGCACATTTAGTTCTTAATCTTACAAATACACAAAGGCTTTTCTTCATATTAGTACTTACAGCTAAGTGTGTGTTGTAAGAAAAAAGTTCCTCATTTTTTACAACTCTTGTTGTTGTTGTTGCTTATGATGCTGCTGCTTTTCATCATGGTTATTTCAGTTTTCAAAGGTTCCTGTACTGGCTTTCCTAGGTAACTGTTACAAAAACCTGTTCACTAGTGTGTGCAGGATTGCATAACACTCCAGAAAAAAAAAAAAAGAAAAAAAAAAAAAAGAAAAAAAAAACATCACAGAGCAAATGCTGCCTGTTTTTTAAGAATCAAAACAAAACAACTGGTTATATGCCACACATTCAAACCAGAAACTGAATGTGAAAAATGTAATTAAAATGACCACTTTTTCCATGACAAAAGAGAAAAAATGAAAATAATAATAATAATAAAGACTAAGATATATCACTAGACCTATATGATTCCAAACCCCAAATACTAGATTTTGGGAAAGGAAAACTGACACCATTTTTTTCTTTTCTAATCTGTAGTTATTTTCCCTTAAGTTAGTATTTTCTGCTTGAGAAGATCCTGGAGCATGATTGATTCCCTCTTGGGGAGAATAGACCTTTTTTATCTTCACTGTCATGATATTACAAAACACATACAATGTCAAAAGAAAAACTTTGTGTCTTTGATCTGGGAATCAGAGTAGACATACTGACTATAATACTAACACATGCTGCTTTTTCATTTTCTTTTATGTTCAAAGTAGGATTGCCTGGTTAATGAAAGGCAGTTACAGTCTTCTGTGCTTACTATTTTGACCAAGAGATCCAATGAAGATAAACATCTTTAAAGGACAGAGCCTAGGGTATATGAGACTGGCATACTATAGAGCTTCCTCAAGCTGTACAGTCTATTTGGAGAAAGGTAGTAATAGATAAGTATTGGATGAAAGGAGGAAGCTCACAAAACTCTGCAATGTGATTAATTATTGAGATCTAGTAAGTGGAAAAAGATGGATTTCTCTCATCTTTTGCAAATAAGCATAGAGTTCAACTGTCAGATAAAGCAAGAGCACTATGCTTCTGCAAACTGATTAAAATTACAGGTATGTAATCAGTAATAAGATGAATTAATATTCTGAATGTTCACACACACACAAAAAAGGAAAGGAACAACAAAACATGAAATCTCAAGACAATATAAAAGCAATGCCAGCAAAGTCTTGAAATCTGGCATTTCTATTTTAAGAACTGATGCTGTATCACAGCTGTGACATGAAATAGTCTTTGGTCACTGTGGATGTGTTAGAAGACAGTCTGTCACAAACCTTTCAGCTTTTTAAGCAGTAAGGCACATCCTTATGCTAGTCAAAGAATTAACATAATTCTTGTTCACAAATAAGTGTCAGAATTTGCTGTTAGTGATAAATAACATTGTAAGAGCTATTCACCCAATGTTCTCTGTTCTGCTGCACCTCCAGCCTTTCAGAGACTCAGATAGGTAGAAAATAAACCTGAATCAAACTTTACATTCTATGATTAATTTTTAGGGAAGCCACCTAGTATGGCATGAATGTTGAAAATATGAAGATGCTGTGATGAGAAAAGAGTACTTTAAAAATGAATATGACATTCTTTGGTACTATTTATAGTCAGGAAAATTAAAGATGTCAGTTTGAGGAAACAAGCTATCTTCCTCCTTTGCATTTAATGCAATTGCAGAAATGAATTAGCTTAGGTTCATTCATCAAGACTGACAAAAGGGGACCAATGGCTTATTGAAAATATCTAGTAGGTGTTTTATACCATATTTCTGACAAATGTCTTTGTAAATGAAGAAAGGCTTTGACATTCCAACCATAACTAAAATTGAGCTGGTAAAGGGAAATATTTGGTAATATTTGGAAATAAATGGTAAAGGCAATCCAGCTAATTGTTTCTTACTCTCAGTTTTTGCTTTTTGTGTTCAACTCTTGCAAATAGTAACTGCACAAGTTATCTACGATGTGTAAGTAGTAACTGGATTCTACAATTGCAGTGGACAAACCCTAGAAACACCCGAGCTTGAGTGAAGGTAGAAAGTTCCCTATCAGGACTCTTCCATAAGCTTTCAGACCTCTAAGGTAAGATCCAAGTCTGACCTGTAAATCAGACCAGGAGGTGGATAAGACCTTATTATTGGTGAAGCCATGGAAACAAGGAGAATCTATTACAGGTGAGAGAAGAAAAGATGATAAAAGGATTTACTTCATCCCAGGCCTCATTCTGTATTGTCCTTTCATGATGCATTTCTGTTGTCAATGGCCACTTCCACCTCTGTCAGCAAGCAAAACAAACACCATATTTCTGGTTTCAGGTAAGAAATGCACCATCTAGAAGCAGGTGAAGAACAATCAGCTTTTCACAAAAGCTTCTCAGTGACTGCAATGTAAATAATAATTCCTTGCTGCTATTAGCAGAACAATAGTTAGTAATGACAGCGCCTTAGACTTCCTTAGTGGTCCCAGCCCTCCTGTATTAGGTGCTGTACAAGTGAATAACTAACATGCAAAATTCTTGCCCCAAACAGCATATAACTGCATCGATAAAATAATAAAATAGATTTATATGAAAAACAGACAGTCAGACAAGTTTTCAGATACAATAATGAGGCAGACATATCACACAGTTCATTTAGTAAGAGTATAGATTGGTTGAAACCAACAGCAGAGAAACTAAAAGCAGAGTATTCAAGCCAGCACCATGTGTGAGAAAAATAAATAAATAAATAAATAAATAGGTTTGATCTTTTGTTTCTGTGCAACCAAACCAAAATGGGAAATTCTACCAAAACATTTTATGAGAAATATACCCCTTTCTCAATCCCAAAACTGAGACCAGAATCTTGATCTTACACAAAGAATTGACTACAGACAAGATAGGACTCTGCATTACTCTACGATCTTGTACACACACATGTATCTTAGTTTCAATGTAAGCTCTAACTTGTAAAAAGATAAAAAAAAAAAAAAAAAAAGACTATGGAAGAGAGAGCACACCTCCCTTCAGTCTGACTTAAAGACAACACAGTGGTATGAGACTGGGATTGCCAGACTCCACCTAGGAATGGAGCTGCAGCTCTTGGAAGGCCTGCATGCCCATGAGGAGGTCGTCCTGGCCCTGATGGGCCCCAAACTTTCCTGCTGTGAGTCTGACAGCCCTGGACCCTGGACTACAGACGTAGTGCAGGAGCAGCTTCCTGAAAGAGAAAGGATTGGAATATATCCCAGACAGGCATCTCCATTCCTTGAAAATCTTGAAGCGTTAAGTTGCTCAAGAATGCCTTGACATCCCTTGACATGGTGGATGGCCCTTCCCTTCAGGACACCTTTGCAGTACTTTCAGCCGCCCTGCCTCTTGAACAGCACAAGACAGCTCAAAAGTGTGTTTACTCAGCAAGATACAGCAGTGGCCAGGGGCAGGCATAGAGCATATTGTGCTATCTATAGGGCATGGTGAACAACCTGCCACGTGCCTGCAGCCTCTAGCACAGGCATGTCTATCATACCACTGAACCCTTTGTACCACACAGGGCATGGAGGGGCAGGCTGCCTAAGCTTCAAAAACTCCAAAGAGATTTGGATGTTGCAGACACAAACTAGTGCTTGCTCCAAATAACAGAGATTACAGAGCTGCTAGAGATGTTAGTTCTACCAGAAAGCATCACTGAAATACTATATTAAGTTTTGTGGGATAAAATGTATAAGCTAGTCCCTCTGTTTTGGTGGACTTTTTAACTCAGAGTCTAGTTAATTTTCTACAATTTTTTGAGTTCATTTTCTACAATATAAAAGGATGTTTTTCAGTTCATGCACAATTCACAATGATATCACAATGACAAAACTATTAAACAAAAAGAGAAATAAAATGTTGTTGTCCTTAATCTAGAATTCAAAATGAGCATAGATTTTATTTTCAATGCTTTTCCAAATCACAGGCTGCAGCAGTAGCAAGCTCACATATTTTTAACAGGAATTCTTCATTATATTTTTTCTTTCCTTAAACTTTCATACACCAGGTAAGTATGTTAGGTACAGCTTTCATCTCAGCAGTATTCCATCTACTTCAGATTAAGATGCTCTTACCATAAGCGGAAGCAACTCATGAATATAAAGTGAATACACAAGCTCTTCTGAAGTGCATCTGGACTCAAAAATAAAAAGAGATATAACACCACAGAACTACAAGCTGTCCTGCATCATTCTCTATTTGCTAAATACAAGGATAAAAGAAAGTATATTTCTATTGCAGACTACTTAATTTATATGACGGTGTCACAAATATCTATGGTTGATTAATACTATCAAGCTAAACTGTAGAACTGTATGCCTACTCTAAACTGTCAACATTATCAAGCTGTGGAAGGAGGATAGGAAAATTGCAAAGTTAACTTCTTTAAATAAATATAAACAATGAGCAAAATCCTCAGATGCTATAAAAGAGTTTGTCATGAGTTTATCAACCAAACATGATTACAGCACCTGGAGCTTGGTATAAATCTATCCCAGCCCTACTCAGGGTGCCAGCATCTGGTTCATTGGCACAAAGAGGGGCAGAACTAGCTGGGAACATGAAGTCCTATTTGTTTGAAAGTGTAAGCATCTTACCACAAGGTAGGGTTTGATGGGAGAATGTGTTTTTTCTATTGGAAAAGTCAAAATGAAATCTTTGGAACTGGGACAGCTCCTTCCAAACCAAGGATTTTGTTTCACTTGACTCAGTTGAAACATTTTGTAAGGGAATGTAGTTTATTCCCTTATCCACAAGCACACGTTAAGCTTGTTGAAAGAACAAGTCTTACATGATGCATGATCTTAGATATTTTATTTTATTTTTCAGATAAGGATCTGTTTGATAATCCATGGAATCGTATAATCTGAGTAGCTAAGAGGAAATACACTGCAGACGGGGAGATGCATTGCTGAAGAAGAGACTGGGGACAATGGGATCTCAAACAAGAATTCCAAGGAGGTAAAGTACAACTGTGGAAACAAAGAATTCTCCAAACTAACTTGAAGCACATATTTGGTGTTAATTCTATGAGCTAAAATAGATTTCTTTATTTTTTCAATATTCTGTGATAGCTACAAAGAACAATCCTAAGTTGTTTTAGAACATAAATAGTATCACTGTTAAAGATGCATTAAATTCCATTAAAAATTATATACATATAGAAGATGAATATTATTGTTTCTACCTATTGTGTCCTATTTTGTATAAATGTAACAGCAAGAATAAGAGCAACGTCAAGGGCAGTTTTTACACTAGATTTGATATTATGGAACAGGAGGAAGAAATACTGTAAGTTGTACAATATGTTGCTGGGTCTTACAAAAATGTGTTCAAGTGTATTAAGTCTAAATGAAAATCCACTTGCACCTGTTGATAGCTGAACAGTTTTATCAGTTATATGGAACATTTTATTTTTGCACAGAAATATCCAAGGTTATTTGCTCTGTTGTAATAAAATAGTAAGCCATATGAAGTGTGAAATCAATCTTGGCATATTCATAAGCTGTGAATCCTATCCAGGACACCAGCTGCCAATATGGGAAAAGTCAATAATATTTCTGAGTAGCATCAAGTCTGCATTGCTTTTTTGCTCCTCTTCTACTCAACGTATTGCTGTAATATCAAGACGAAAGACAGCTGGGAAGCTGACAGTAATTAAAAACTGTGAAGCCAGAGCTTTCACCTGTAAATCTGAAACAGTCTAGAATCTTATAATTACCTACTCAATATATTGAAAGCTTGTTAAAAATCCTCTGTGTTTACCATACTCATTTTTTCTAATACTGCCAAAAGTTATGCTGCCATTATGGTAACCTGCAAATAGGTTTAATCTGACAGCCGCATGGGGTGGATCCCAGTGCGTGAATTCCCCAGCAGGTCACCACAGAGGCAGCAGCAGTACTTGGGTGTTACAACATGGCAGCAGCTACAAGCTCTCATCCAGCAATATGCTGAATGAACTGGTCAGCTATTTTAGGATTTCTGAAGCAATTATTCTGTATCTCCTCCAGACGAAAGGCAGCAGGAGATAGGTAAGCATTCTGTGAACTTATTGCAGCAAGCCCTCATTCTGACTCTGCTGACCTAAGAAACTGAAGTAGCATAGCCAATAAACGAGTTTCTTATGTTTTTTTGTTTGTTTGTTTGTTTGTTTTTTGTTGTTGTTGTTGTTTGGTTCTTTTTGCTTGCTTGTTTTGTTTTTGTTTTTATGGCTTATACCCCTTGTTTCCTCCTTCCTCTCAATATTTTCTTATTGAGAAATCATCCTTTTAACCAAGATGAGTATCAGTTTAATAAGCAAGACTGTGATAACCAGAGTTATTACCATACACGCAAGATGATATACATCTGCTAAAATTACCATAATGACCTGCCACAACAGCTCAATTAATTTAACCATATAATAAATGAGAATGGAAGAGGCTCTTGGAAGTCATCCAGTCTGACCTCATGTAAACATATACAGTCTTTTAAGGATACACCTTGCTATTCCTCTGCCACTTGGGTGGTTTGTTAGGCTACGTTATAGGGAATACAGCTGCTTTCTCCTAGAAAAGCTATGAAGACCCCTGGGCTGGAAACCACTCTTCAGAGAAAAGCTGACACTACACTGTCACATGACAGAGAAAAGGGCATTATTGCCTTGTGTACGCTGAGTCGCAATTTATTCTTGAAGAGATGTTCACTAACAGATACAGATCAAATTTGACATCTCAGAGTTAAAAACCTTAATTTGAAAGAAGTGATGGGTTCTTTAATGGCTAACACTCGTTGGTGTTTTGTATTTTGCTTCTCTTCTTTAAGGCAATTCTGCCAAACATTGAATTTTGTAGTAGCAAGGTACCGAAGGAGTGATTTCACAGTTGACTCTGAAAAAAATAATTTCAGCTGACTAGATTATATCAGTTTATATTTACAGTTCTACAAAATAAGGCTCCACTCAGGATCAGAGTCATGTAACTCAGGCTGTTGTACAATACAGTTCTGCCCAAGACTCATGACAAAATAACTATTAAAGAAAGAATGAGAGTCATAGACTGATTGTCTTATAGGCATTCAGTAGTGCCGCAGAAGGAGCTCTCTTAGAAATACTCAGTTCAAGGAACACAGAGGAAGAACCCTTATCATTTTAATGACTCCAATTTTTTTTTTCTATTACAAATCTACTTTATAATAGTATACCTGTGCAGCAGAAAATATACAGTTCAATTTTATTTGCATTGCTATTATTCCTATTATCTTACGGATAAAATGAGTAAGTGTGCAAGCACTGTATAGAGCATGTGAATGCTAGCCTCCAATATGCTTTATTAAAGCCTCATGGCAAAGAGGAGGGAGTCCCGGAGAGTCTACTCATGCTCCTCTTGAAAAGTTACCAAGCACAATGAACAAACCCGTGAATAATGGAGGAATCTGTTACACCCTTTTTACTGCAAGCTATCATTTGTAAAGCCTTCCAGAGGCACTGTGAATCAGAGGCACAAAGGAGTTCAGGAATTTTTATTTAGGTGAGCAGCTTTTCAGAACTCATCGTAAATTGCTCTACTTTAAAACACTATTTCTAGTCTAATTTTATTATGTCTATATTAAATATTCATGTCTAAATTTGATTTTCATTTCACTTCCACAGCTCACAGTAACTCACTGGTATCTTTATCAAGCAACTGGCAAAGATCCAGAAGGATCAACAATGCAACATGAGTGTCCACGAAAATATATTACCATGTATTTTTCATTGAACTTCCAGGTTAAGGACCTTACAAGACACTTAAAAAAATAAATAAATATAATAAATACCTAAATAAATTTAAAAAACACACTTCCAATTGGTCTTATTATTCTTATTTCCTCGCTTATGTTCTCATTCCTCCAGACCTATTTTTTTTAACTCTTCAAAATATTATTAAAATGCAAATGCAAATTTAATTAGATGACCCCCCCCAAAAATAAATTAGATTTTCTTACCTGAAATAGTAGCCTGAGAGTATTACAATCAGAAATTATGCCCTTCACAGAAGGAAATTATTGAATAATGAAATAATTTCCTTTACAGAAGCAAAGCAAAGTTTCTAGAAATCTGAAGAAGTACAACTCATTTCCTCTAAATAAACCCTGAAGTTCAATTGCCAGCATAAGGCCTACCAGAACTGATATTCATGATCTGAAGAACTATTATAATTTGTATTGATTCAGCCAATAAAAAACATTAATGGAATCAAAGGTTCACGTGACTAATAAAATCAATAAAACCAGCAATATTAATTCAGACTTGCATCAGTATCTAAAAGCCAATATCATCATGCAAGCCTAGACAAAAGTTAAGGAGTTTATAAAATATTTTTTTGCCAGCACTACTCCTAGATGATTTGAACTACAATTACAATTGCTTTCCTTTTGTGTGTTTTTTCACTATTATAGTCAAGGGAACTGGAAATCAAATGCACAATAGCTTCCCATCAATTAATATTTGTAACAATAAAATTATTTTCAATATAATTCACCTTGAAAGTAACTACTGCAGTGAGATTATTTTCTTTATGTCAATGTATATTTTGATTTAGTGATATCTGCACAGAGGCTTATGTGGGATTAGTAAAATTTGGCATTTATGAACTACTCCACTCATCAACAGAAGTCATCTCTTTCCAACAGGGATGAAAAGCATCAATTAATAAATAGCACATTTACTTGTATACTCACAGAAAACAACTACTTGCTTCAGATACCATTATTAAACAGCAGCTTTTTATCTGATTTTATATAGAAGATATATAGATGATGAATATTTATTGTTTACAGCCAAATTAAATGAGAAAGAACTAAAATTGTTTGTATTAAGAGGCATAATGTTCCAAAAAATTGGGAAACTTTAGATAAGGGGAATGAAACTTCAATTATGAGTCAGATTTCCCTGAATTCTCATCTCAGCTAATGATTTATGATGATAAATATACATTCAAACAGGATCTGAAGGCTGCTGTATGGGTGCACACTGTACATTTCCTCAGCTTGTTGGAAGTGCAATTCACTTGGGTCTCACTCAGAAACCCTCTTGGGTTTCAGTCAAGTATGATGATGTGACGAATTAATGATGATAGGGCTTTTGACAGAAATGGAGTGCCTTAACTCCAGTTAGCTATGACCTATAGGATAGTGTAAGCTTTTCATCTTTTGTCAGGACAGTAAAATCTTTTCTTTCTTTCCTCTAGCATATTTTAGCAGGAAAGTTAGAACTATTCCTTTTTGATTCACACAAATTCTTTGACACCACTTTAAACACGTTCCAACTCCAAATGCTAACATGTATTCTCTCAGGTACCTCTTGTAATCTTATTTGTTGCAGAGCATTTATAGAATAAAAGCTTCCCAAGTTGAACAGCTGAGTGTACATCCATAGCTTTTTCTTCCCCTCCCGGTGCCCTACATGACCAAGCTAGCATGAAGTACAGAATATCGATTAGAAGTATGCTGTGGACCTTGCACTGCAAGTTAAATTACTGAATGCTGTATATTTTTAATTTCCCACAAATAACAATAAACATGATTGATTCTTCAATTTCAGAGCATCGTTTTGGCAATTAAGAAAATAAATACTCTTTCCGCATACAGCTCGCTTTTTTCTAGGTAAATGTCCACAGTGTATTAGCTCATGTGTGACAGACAAATAACTACCCCTCTCCCTGTAGGCCTCACACTGTTTTGTGTTTCCTTCTTTTTTATTTATTTAGAACCTGCCATTCATTTTCACACCTGACAGTAAAAACCCCAGGACGTGGTTGTTGTGAAGAGGATTATCTTTCAGATCAATGCTGAAATTGATTCCAAACCACACTATTTATCAGCCTGCAGCTAAAGTACTAGGAGTCAGGAAATATTTCTTCTTCTCCCAAATCCATTCTTATTCTGCTGCTGGAAATCACAATACTGTGGTCTCCTTTAATACACATCTTTTCTGTTCCTTGTGTATGTGGAATATCAATATCAGATAAACAATGCAATTAGTTGCATTATCAAGTTCTCTTGAAAAACGACTCGAGTGAGAACACAACAGTGTAATTAGATTTTGCACTACTGCTGAATGGTTGCTGGTGCTAAGACTATAGCCTTACAATGACATCTGACATTTCTGAATCTCATCTGTATCTTAAAATGTATTTTATATTTCTATTAGTATGGTATAATGCACATTAAATATCTCTTTTAAAAGCCACACTTAAGGGTGGTTTTCATTGCATGCTTTTATTTATTTGAGACCATAATAACACTGTTAGCTTGTTATGACATGACTTAACTTGTATTTTAATGTAGGCCTGAAAGTACAGGACCAAGTTTGTGGTAAAGCTTAATCTAATGTACTGCATAAGCTCCAAATAAATAAAAATTATAGTTTAATTTACAATTAAACACACACAAAGAGTAAGGAAATTTAAAGTAATGTCTAATAACATTAATGTATGGTTAATATAAAGATGATGAGTAGTTAAATTAAACAACACCAAATTTTTCCTCCCTTCTTTTATCATAGAAAAACAGCTGTTTGTGACTAAGATTTTAAAGTTTTATCAGGTCTGCAAAGCCCTAGAAGGCAGAATTCAAATGTTTTGAATTCCACTAGAACTGCAAACTGAAAATTGTCACAATAAGATTTAGGAAATGAAATATCCACGAAAATCTAAGATTAACTAATTTAGGCTATTTCTAAAGTGGATACTAAGTTCATATGTTTCAATTTCATATAGCCAATTAAATATCTATTGCCAAGACCCAGGAGGCTACACTTGGAGGAAACACTCTAGGAGGTTAGTGTTTAATCTGTTCTGAGAACAAAGACCTGTCTCAACAGCTTGCTGAAATAATTAAAATAAACCAATAGATAATTTTGATCATTCAAGGTAGAATATCTACCATTTTTTGTGAGAGATTTAATCTTTGAAATAGTTTCAATATACCTCCTAATTAGTCTTTAAGATATTGAAGTAGTTAAATATTAACTTACAAGTGGGTAAAAGTAAAAAAACTTTCATTGTTTTACTGAAGGTAAACAACTGACTCATACAGCTCCAAAACTCAGAGACTCCTACATCTTAGTGTTGGACTCTACTCTGTATCCTATGCTTGTCAACCTGTTAAGGCATATGGCAGAGATTTCAAAATACCTTTGTTTTACATTTCAAGTTAAGACACTAAAAGTGGTAATTTACATGGAAAGGTTTTCTTTGTTTTGGTTTATTTTTGAATAGGCTTAATAGCTTTACAATATGGTTTAAAAATTAGTAAAACAGGCCTATGAGTTTTATTAAGAAGCACATCTGTAAGTCTTACATGCATATATACATGACTCTTACAAAGTCAATGCTGAATTGATTCAAGATTTTAAAACAGAAGGTCTAAAATGCTGTTTCAGAATGTCAGCCACTTTTTGTTTGCTGAGAGAAGAATTGCTATTTTCACTCAGGACTGCAATAAAAGTTTTTCTGAACAACTCCAGATTATTGTAGGTGTGTTTTGATAACTGTCCTGAGAAGGGCAACTAGTATAATTAATCTTCTATCTTCTAACTTTAATTTTAGTTGGAAGACTAACTTTGCAGATGTACCACTATAAGAGCAACACGACCACTGCAGTTGTCTTCATTTGCTAGAGGTGAACCTTGTGCCTTATATCACTGCTTTGCACTCTTTTTATAAAAACAATGTACCTCTTCCACAAAAAAAAAAAAAAAAAAAAAAAAAAAAAATTACCCAAATAAATTACTGGCACTCCTAGAACTGTAAAGACATGCAGAGACTCAAATACACTACGTGCATGTAGTTTTTATAATCTTCTATTAAGATTGATACTGATCTTGGGAAAAATGGCAAACACTCTATATAGTAAATTTTTTGAACTATTCAGCAATGAAATCACTTCATATGTACACTCGGGTAAAATAAAATTTCCTACTATTAATCAGCCCAGTAAATTTCTTGGCATTATCATATTTTCCTTTTATATTACCATTATTTTTATTTATATTTTATTATTTTTATTATTTGAATTACTCCTATCTCTCAAACAAAATACAAAGAAAATTAAATTTGGCAAAACATTAAAAATCCTTTTAGCTCTGGGCTTTCTGCCTTCCATTTTAGTTTAGTAGTGCATATGCACTATTAATCTCAAAACAGAAGCAAAAAGGAAGCCATACTGTTCACAAATTTCTCTTCTACCAGAAACATGTGCAGCATGTGCAGCCTAGAGCACTTACTCATATTTAGAACAGCAAAGCACTCAGCAAGACAGATCACAATTTTTTATGATTTGTGTTGAATGCACAAGCATTTATTTCAAGCATGATCAATAGAAATCAAAATTCCTAACAACCCTTTTTGTTACTCATGAATTATTTTGACTTTTCCACAGAGAAATAAAAAAAAAAGTTTTCAGAGTTCATGGAATTTATATCAATGAAAACAAAATCATATTTAAAAGGGTTTTCTTTCTAGTAATGAAAAATTATGCATCAGATCTATAACTAATACAAAATAAAGTATTATACATTTATGCAAAATGATTGGAAATTCATATTAAATATTGTAGCATTTCATTTTTGAGGTATACACTAGAAAGCAGCTTATAACACTTCATCAGACTTAAAAATGCATTATTATTTTTGTTAAAAATAAAATATGAGTATTTTGTACAGCTGGTTTTGCTTTGGAGAGTGCATTTTAACTGTCTTACTCTGTCTTGAGTGTATCAGGAAAGAGTTATTGCCAAAATGCCCTGCTTATTGGGAAAGTGTTGGATAAAAATGGCATTATTATTATTATATAGTAGATTCTTACTAACAAAACCTCTAAGGAAACAATTCCACTGATTTACACAGTTATGACTGGTGTGCTAGCCTTTTACTTTGGGCATAATAGGCTACTGTTGGTTACTTTTTATCACATTAGGCAATTATTTCCCACTGTAATTCTTAACTCATTAGTCTGTCTACTTATTTCTAATAGAGAATAGAGAAACACTACACAGATAAAAGTTATCTTACAGCTACATATCAAATTTAAACAAATCCCATTAGCCAAGGAAAATGTGTCACTTAAGAAATTATCAGAGACCCACAATGCCCCTATAGCTTAATTTGAGTTAGGGTCAAATTCCCTCCTCAGGTTTACTTGGGATAGCTGAGGGCTGAAACTGAGTCCTTAGTTAATGAGTAAAAAGCTGTCTTCTGTGCTCACATATATTTGCTGTACCTCTGTCTACAAGCAGGTATATTTTTAAATCATGTTGCAACCTACTGATCAAGACCTTGGACTTGATTTGGGATATCTGGATCCTACTTTGCCACGGTTCTTCTTTGTGATCTGTTTCACCTCTCCTCCATTTATTTTCTTTCACTTCCCTATCAATACTAATCCCTCTAGATGTGGTGACAGAGTATCATTGCATCTAACTTTAAGGCACCTGATCCCAAAATGGAATTTACAGTCTAAGGCAGGCATACAAGTGACCTAAATAAGGAGAGCCCAGGACCTGAAAACAGGAATCACAACAACCAGGATGCAAAGCAAAAATCCACCTGAGCTAGACGCAAGAAGCATGTTGTCCTTGTTTAATGCAATGCCACGTAGACATAGGAGGTACCAACAAATAATCCAGCCCTAAAACCAAAAGAAGCTGCGTCAGCCTGTCAGCTCACCAGAACTGAATAGTCCTGAAAAGTGCAGGGTTAACTGGCCTAAACCCTGAGCTGAGCTCCTAAAGGTGTGTCATTTCCAGAATATGAATGAGAATATTTGTATTCAAAACTGCACTGGAGCAAGCGGAATATCTTTACACAGTGCTGTACTGTGTGATGTAGGCAGGTCCAGCGGCAGAGGCTGTTCTTCAAAGTCTAGGTTTCTACAACAGACCTGCAGGTGAATGGGGTAAAAAAAACATTTGGCTTCTGTTACCCCTGTTTATTTAACTGACTGAAAAATATCCCTCCAGGTGGGGACAGGGACTAAGAAAGAGACATTTTGACAGCACAGTGCTATTTATAGCAGTTGATACTCAGCCCTGCTCTTCTCACTTTCCTGTGGTACACTCTTCTCAGCAAAAACTCCTTTTCTGCCTGTGTTTAGAGCAGTTCTGCTCCAGTTTTCAGGAACCAAAAGCCTTTCCTTGAATACTGCCCTCTCCCTCATGCTGCCATATTCTTGATTTCCTTTCTTTATTTTTTTAAACACCTAGACAGTGTCCTTTATAAATCAGAAGAAAACAGCAAATGTATTAGTGTTTAACAAGTGAATGTGCATTCTGTCCTCACCATGATTAAAAAGTCTTGTCTTCTGCAATTTACCATTCCATACAAACTTTCTCTTTCCTCTACAATTTCTTCCTCAATCTCCTCTTGTTTGTTTTTGTTTGTTCGTTTGTTTTGTTTTGTTTTATGCATTCCTCTTCTTTCATGCCATTACTTTTCTTTAGAACATTTTCTTGTTCTGAAGAACAAGATGAATGAAAGATGGAGGATGACCTCCATCTTTTCACATATTTCTTGTAGAAATATTTCCATATATGTCTTTCAGATTACTTTTTTAAAAAATGAATATCCACATATCTACAGAGGCTAAATGTTCAGTGTATGATAGGCAATTCAACTGTGAGAGTCAAACTTAGATCAAATGCTGAAGAAGTTGTACTAAGCCTGTTTATTTCTCAAATCAGGTCTCTCAGGTACAGTGCTGATCACATAGAAACTGGATAGGCTGGACCGATGGGCCGAGGCCAACGGTATGAAGTTCAACAAGGCCAAGTGCCGGGTCCTGCACCTGGGGTACAACAACCCCAAACAGTGCTACAGGCTGGGAGATGTGTGGTTAGAAAGCTGCCTGGCAGAGAAGGAGCTGGGAGTATTGGTTGACAGTCGGCTGAATATGAGCCAGCAGTGTGCTCAGGCGGCCAAGAAGGCCAGCAGCATCCTGGCTTGCATAAGAGGCAGCGTGGCCAGCAGGTCCAGGGAAATGATTGTCCCCCTGTACTCGGCTCTGGTGAGGCCGCACCTCGAGTACTGCGTTCAGTTTTGGGCCCCTCGCTACAAGAAGGACATGGAGGTGCTTGAGTGAGTCCAGAGAAGGGCTACAAAGCTGGTGAAGGGTCTGGAGAACAAGTCTTATGAGGAGCGGCTGAGGGAACTGGGACTGTTCAGCCTGGAGAAGAGGAGGGGCGACCTTATTGCACTCTACAGGTACCTGAAGGGAGGCTGTAGCGAGGTGGCGGTTGGTCTATTCTCCCACGTGCCTGGTGACAGGACGAGGGGGAATGGGCTAAAGTTGCGCCAGGGGAGGTTTAGGTTGGATATTAGGAAGAACTTCTTTACTGAACGGGTTGTTAGTCACTGGAATAGGCTGCCCAGGGAAGTGGTTGAGTCACCATCCCTGGAGGTCTTTAAAAGACGTTTAGATGTAGAGCTTAGGGATATGGTTTAGTGGAGGACTTGTTAGTGTTAGGTCGGAGGTTGGACTCGGTGATCTTGTAGGTCTCTTCCAACCTAGACTATTCTGTGATTCTGTGAAAATTCTCAGAATATAATTCACCACTCTGAAGCACTTTCCTTATTGAAAGCACTTCTCTTTTCAATAAGCAAAACATAGATAAGAGATTCAACTCACCACTGCATTACAATACCTGTCTGTGTCTTTCAGTTGCTTTCAATGGAGTTATGCTAGAGTAAAACTGAAGCCAACACAGTGCTTGATCAACCCTAAGATATGTCCCTGATGGCTTTTTACCGTATTCCAGCCCATTAACAGGCTATCTGGTATGACAGTGCAAGAAGATCATTACGGCTTAACGAGGTGATTAAAAAGCCAAAATGTGCAGTTGTTGCAAAATATTAGCATGGACTCAAGGAAACACCAGCAATATTTAATATACTAATTTAATAAATTATTTGTGGCTAACTGTGAAGTCTTCACATTTCCATTACATTGTTTTAAATTATCCAAGATACACATATTCCTCATGTTAAAACACTGACACTATTAAATGTGGGTCTAATTTTAGAACTATTTATGGATGTTGTTTTGCTGTTATTTAGATGGTGTATTGCTACTTATTATTTTATTGATCTGTGCTTCATTATGTCTAGCATTTAAAGGAAGCACTACAAATAAGGTTATACTCAAACTTCTACTTTGTACAATCTTTAACCTGGAAAAAGGTACATCAGATGTTTAAAAAAATATTTCAAAACCAGTGCTTACACTGAAACAACTTTTGAAAATACTAAGCTTGAAGGACAACATTTCCAAAGTTACACAGGTACCTACCCAAACTGAGCAGAAGCCTATAATTTGTCAGACTTTGGTTGATTCAGCTTAATTTAATTTTGCCAGTCTGAAGACTTCTGTGATGTTAATTTCAGTGCCTCTGAAGAAAACAGGTGACCATCTCCAATACCTAAATGGACTCAATTACTTCATACTTAATGGAGGAAAAATGTAACAGCCTTAAAACAAACTCCAAAGGCAATTGAGGTAAATTAACAGGGGAAAATATATGCTGTTTAAACTGTCATCTATGAGAGCATGTGATTCATCTATGATGAATCATGTGATTCATCTATGAATCACATCCCTATAAAATGCAAAGTTCCTGTTGAATTAATGCTACCTAAATATACAGCAGAACAGACAAAATTACTAGATTTGAGAAAAGTTGAGAATTAATACAAACTCTGTTTGACCTTTAATTATATGCTTTAAAAATTATCTGCCAGTTTTGTATATATCTTACACTATTTTTTTTTAGTATCTATTATCCATATCCCTAATTCTGTTGCTTTGTGATATTTTAGTTATTTCAAATAACAAAACAAAACAAAACAAAAACAAACAAACAAACAAACAAACAAACAACAAAAAACAAACAGCAATAATCTCAGTGGGATGACTCTATAATTGTTTACTAAATTATTTAGTCCATCCTCAAATTTTTAGTAGAAAATGTGGTAGAAGTGAAAAAGAAGGCTCTAGGCAGAGGATCTGTACTGAACCAGAGTAAGAAACATTTAGGTGAGCAATGAAACCCTCAAACTAGCACATGAAACACTGCATTAAACTGTGTGCTATTTACACTTGGATAAACAGACAGAAAGAACACTGCAAAAAATCTAAAGAATTGG
This sequence comes from Oxyura jamaicensis, assembly GCF_011077185.1. Lineage (NCBI taxonomy): Eukaryota > Metazoa > Chordata > Aves > Anseriformes > Anatidae > Oxyura > Oxyura jamaicensis. The sequence continues at coordinate 47,161,504 of NC_048895.1, read as the reverse complement.
ATTTCCTGCATGCACATGCTCAGCATCTTCCTTTATATTGTATACAGGAAGACACGGCTTTCTGCATGCACAATACAAAGTCATTCTGCACACAATGAGATATGATCCATTTAAACTCAAGAAGCCTGTGGGAAAAAAAAAAAAAAATACACTGCTGGTCTCATGGAAGCATTTCATATTGCCTTTCTAAATAGAGCACAAACCAGTGGATATGCAAAAGCAGATGACATAATTACAATTTTCATATAATGATTTCCAATTTTTTTCCTTTCATTTCAAGAACCATATTACCCAACAATGCTGAAACTGCATGCAAAATTTTAGGAAAATATGAGTGGCTAAAATACAGAAGCTTCAAGTATGTGGAGATGTTGACTAAAGAATAACTGATTAAAATTAGTTAGTTCAGTTGTATCTGACATAAGAGTCTGTTTTGTATCTGATTCTATGTGCTATATTCCTCAGCAAAATGTTTCTATGTATCTATCAATATCTGTCACTAAGCATACAGGCCTGGGAGTTCTTGCTAGTAAAGATTAGGGGCAAAGAATACATTGAGTACCATGGTCTTCTCTCTCTCTACTGTTACACTTGTGACATTCAGCAATGGGGCCACATTTTTCCTTGTTCAGCATCTTATTGATACAGCACTAGGAGGTTTTCTTATTGCCTTTGATACCCCTTGCAAGTCTCAAAATCAGCTGAACTTTTGCTTTTCTGACACCATACCTAAATGCCTAGGCAAACATCACTGATTTTTTCCTTTGTATCCTGTTATTGCTTCCACCTCCATTTTTACACTGGAGGTCCATGATGAGTGATCTCCACCTAGTCAACTAGTCTCCTGATATATTTACTTGTCTTCCCAAGCAGAGACAGGAGGCACCATTCTTATGTCTGAAGGATGCTGTCCTGCCAGTTTCCTGAGTTCATTTACCCTTCAGAGCCACTTCCCATGGGACCCCACCTACAGTTTCCATAGTATGGTGAGGTCTGCTTCATTGGACTTCAGGAACTGCACTCTGCTGCTCTCCGTCCTCACTTCCCTCAGGATCTTGAACTCTATTTCATGGTCATTACTTCTTTATCTTTTTAGCGAATAGCAGGATTGAGCTATGTATCACTTCTACTTGGCCCACCCAGTATTGCATCAAGAAGTTATCCCCAGAACTTACCAGAAGACTTCACAGCCAGAACATTCAAATCTCTTGGGAAGTGAGAATATGGGGAGTAAACAGGGAGGACCGACAAATATCAACTGTCAGTCAACAGTGATGCTAAACAAGCCACACTTCTAGAAAATCAGTTTAATTAGCCACACAGATAACCTTAACCTACTGTTTCCAATGGAAGAGAAAAGCATACAATCTCTTAGCTCTACCATGTACGCTGTAGATTCAAATGCTATGCAGACAATATATCGTATGCTTATACACAATTGCAACATTAAGAGGCAGCTTAGTAGTACTAAACCACAAATGAAAGGGACATAAAATATAAATTGGGTCTTTCAAAACAGAATTCAACAGGCAAGCTATCAAATTATGACTTTTTATGGCCACATACAGGCCATAACCCAATGTTTCAGTGAACAAATTCACCACTTTTTCAGAAGTGACCTCAGAAACTATTTTACAGAAATACTAGATATGCATATCCCCTAAATAAAAAGACAAAGGACCCAGTGGCACAGTCAAAACTTCTCCTCTCCTACTCTAAGAATTTATTGTCCTCTCTCTGTTACATAAGCAGCATCTGCATTTTACATACTGAAAACTGTGTATATGTGATGATAATTAAAAGATCTTACACAAATGTGAAATATTTGAAATAAGATAAATCAAAATTTATTTCTCCTGTATTATATAGGTGTTCCCCCAGCATTATGAAGACAAATTAAAAATAAATAAATAAATAAAATCATTCTGGAAGGAATTTTAGAGCAGACTTACATATAGCTTAGTTTTATAACAATAGTGCTGATGTATGTCTTTGCCATTGTGGAAGCAAGGCTACAACGTTTGCCTGTCAATTTTTAAAACATATCTATTTCCAAAATCTTAACAGGTCTATTTTGTTGCTATTTACCATATTCTCCCTTCAAAGAAAAATTAATTACTTGTCTATCAGTAAGATATATATATATCTTCCTTTTAATGATCTGTGACTACTGTATTCTAAAATGCAAAGAAATACAGAATGCTGAACATCCCATGTCCACTTAAAGCAATGGTATCATAATTTCTCCACAACTCTTGAAAGTGACCTGAATTAACTTGGTAGGCACCTCAACGAGATAAAGACAGATCGATACCAGGAAATGGTTTTATTTGTTGGTCAATAATGAAATATAAGATTAGAAGGACTAGAAAATGTGTGTTATCATATTTTTTTAGTCAGGTAAGCTTAATGGCATATGTAAGAGGCCAGTGGATGTGAATAATTTCAGATATAGTTAGCAATACAAAAATTAATAGTTTTTCAGGAAAAACATTGCTTGCTACTGTATTATATATGCCCTGAGGTTCTCACTTTAACATCCCTCCTGAACTCAGCTAAAGGCTTCCAACAGAAGATGGAATACTGTCAGTCTGAAAAGTCCAAGATCATTCCACTTTACAAATAAAAACATGAACTTCACTCAGAAAGGTAAATAGGATATTAAGAATATTAATATATGGTAGCAGAATATTAAGAATATATGGTAGGCTATAGTGTCTGTCTAATTATTACACACCGTACATTCTGTTTTGAGTATAGCTCATGTCAAATGCTTAGTAAAAGTTTAAAGATTTGGAGATCTGTATGCAAACGCAAAGACCTCCATATCCTGATTTCATACCATTTTCTTACTGCTACTCCTTAGATACTCTTTTAACCAGATGTTAAACCAGATGTGTGACAGCTCAAGTTCTAGGTATGGGGAGAAGAGGAGATGAAAGTCAATAGGTGTGAGATGCTATTAGTGCTTTTGAAAAGCTCCCCCAGTGTTAGAGACACATCCTAACAGACAGACTTGATTTGTCCACTGCTGGTTTACCTACTTGAAATCTGAGAATGAGTCATCTGAAGAGTCACACTTTCATCCGTGCCTCAGTGAGAAACATATGCACCTGAACCAATATCCAATGAGACAGAAATATATGGAAACCATACAGATCTGGAATATTCAAAGCATGAAAAAGTACTTTCTCCCTCTTTGACTTAAGAAAGCTTTTATAGACTTGGGAACTAGACAAAATTCGTAACACCTCTTTCGTGGTGTCCGATGGCACAGTCCTCCCAAAGTCAACTGCTTGATACATACCAGCAGAGAACCAGCTGTTTCTGGTAAAGGTGTCCCCTTTATCAGTAAAGTGTTATTAATCCCCTCAGCATTTCATATCTAACATACACATAATCAAAGCATCCCTTATGCCTAATGCTTAAGGGAAAAACAAAACAAAACAAAACAAAACCTTGCTTTTTGTGTTTATGCAGAGATTTATTTATTTATTTGTTTGTTTGTTTTTCCAGAAAGCACTGCTGGTGTTTTAAAAGTTACAATGATGTATGCTGGATTAGTAACAGAGCCATCACATTACTAGATCTTACAAAACATATACTCTATAACTTTTTGACCACAAATAAGATTTCTACCTGAGCTTGTAAATTTATGAAAGTTAAGGCAGGCTTAAAAGAAATATAGCACATTAAAATGAAATAAAGGCTGTTTTATTATTATTTTAAAAGGCTACAGTAAATTATTACCCACAATGTGTTCATCAGGACTAGAGTCTGACAGACCCATGGATGCTTTCCTCCCTAATAGATCAAGCTAATCATAAAACACATACTATTTTCTGCCTAGCTCCCTTCTGTTAATCTACTTGCTAGCATTAAATCCTAAACACCAATGCTAATTCTGAGCATGTCAGAGCCATAAAAATTATTTACATGACCTGGCATACTTGTTTACTTAATTTTTCTATTTTTCTAAATAAACAGAATATACTTATGGAAAAAAAAAATACAAGCCACTGACAATTGTAGATACAATATTGAAAATAAAGAGCGATTTAATACTTAACTACATTATAGAAATAAATGGAATAAAGCTCAAGAGCAAACAAGAGATGTGGAATTTCTTTTAACTATGATTCAGGGACAAACAGTCATAAACTATGCAGTTTTCCATTATCTTTAAATATGAGAACTTACATGCAGTGTAAATGGGGATTAAATAATAATAATAATATGGCAGCATTTCTAAATTCACATTTAAAGCTATTAACTTTAAAAGCAAAGTAACTTCACTGAAATCTAAAGAGCTATTTTTTCTTTAGGTTTAATGGGCAACATAAGTCGATCCATGGAAAAATAAAGTCCTTTTTTCCTCACTCTGTTACAAGATTAAATTTCAGTGGGGTCTTATGGCCTTGTCTGATTCACCCTAAAGTAGAATGAAGACAAGGAGAGGAAGCACATAGCCGGAGGTGTTACAAAGTACGAGACCATCGCTTTCTCAAGCATCCCGGTCTTAGACCAATTTAGAATTGCTTTTAGTATAAGCCATATATGGTTTGATGACAAGGGAGAGAGAAAAGTTGAACACATCCAGGATATGTCTGCGTTCGGATTGTTGGCCGTTTTGAATTTCTGCATAGTTCTACCGCACCAGTTTATTTCATTTTTTCATCTGTTTATTGTTCCTATTCATTTGTTTGCACTCAATGAATGCTTGGTTAAATTTTCATAGCACTGTGTTTCATCACAAAATCTGGATGAATTATCTTAGTTTACCAGCCTCAACACTGAGTCACAACACAGAGCAGGATAAAACCACTTAAATTTGTTTTCATTACAGTACAGCTCTTGATATTTTTTATTGATCTATAGCATAATCAGAGCTTTGTGTTACTTTCAGAATAAGAGACTTCTTGAATTCAATATGACAATTAGGCACACTGGATATATATGAAATAAATACATATTCTGTTCTACCACCTAAAAGGAGGTGAAATATTGTGGAATATTGCAATATTATGAATTGAAATATTCAGAAAATATTGCAATAAACAGAAATACAGAATGTGGATTCTATTTTTAGGAAAAGAGATGTAGGTTTTCCAAGAATTTAAGGGAAGTGTAATAGGAATATGAGCAAACTTTTCTCCTTTTAAGAAAACTAGAAGAAACAGTGTCCAGCCTTAGTAGACTGCTATTTCATCAGGCTTCTTCAAAAATATTTCTGCAGAAAGTGGTGGACGGGTTTTCCTCCAGATGTGCTCTGTTTTGTTGTTTGTTTGTTTGTTTTTTATTATTATTATTTTTTAGATACCTAAGATTTGAGTGACATTGTGTCAGATTGTTCCTGGGCTACCTCTGCTGATCAGCACAGATTGAGATGCGTGCTGTGTTTTTTATCAAACCTACTGGCATCCTTATAAAATGAAAAATAAGATTTAAAAAAAATTCCTCATGGATAGGACAAAAAAAATCACTTTTTCATTTTTAAAGCAAAAATCATTTTTTTGGTGTGATTGCAACCCCTTTGAAGCCATGTGCTGGATTAACATATAAAAAATTTCAGTGAGGAATTCATGTTATCATAAATTCACCAAAATACTGACAGGAGCCAAGTACTCAGAAGATAAGGAAATACATCTTCATACCATATCTAGTATGGAATGAAGGTTGGCATTCATCACTGAAAAAGACTGGACACAGTCTTCTACTCTCAAAGGAAAAAGTTTGAAATCAAATTTGCAATCACAATGAAATGACTGATGTGAAAAATCAGTTGATCACAATTGTGATCAATATTATCTAATTACTAAATATCTGAAGTTTATAGAATAACTTTTCAGCACATAGTCACTGAGAGCACTAAAAAGCATATTTCAAAAACTGCTCCCATAACTGAAATATCTTTTGTTTGTCCTTATGATTCTTTAATGTCAAATGACCTTTCAAACTGTAAACAGTATTGCAGTGATGATTATACATGCCTAGAATTTAGCCTTTCAGAAAGATATGTTGGAAAAAGTAGGTAAATTTTGAATTCTGAAACACAACTTGAGAAGCAAAATAGTCTAATAATAAACACTGCATACTATCATACTTAGAAACTGAGGAGAGTTACTCCATGTTTTACTTCTGTTGTTGCTGTTCTATGTGCTTTCCTTGTTGCCTCAAGTTGTTCAGATGTATTTTTCATTTTTTTATGCAGGAGAACACAGTTGCTGTGAAAATAGTAATATATTGCTCCCTGAACTGCACAACTCAAAGTATCTTAGTGGCTGTGGTCTACTAAATAAAAAATAAATCTTGCTTACTGATTACACAACTTTCTATGTTTTTTTATTCTTATAGTTTGATATGAAGGATACTAAACTGAGAAATCTGGAGACTCCTCCATGCCTGTAAACAGATTCAGAACTGGCAGAACAGACTTCTTTATACCAGTCTGCCTGTTAAAAATCTGAAGAACATCTTACTCAGCATGACAGTAATTCACACTCCATCCTTTATATCTCTCTGCTTTTTATTCAGACTGTCACCAAGGCAGTGTAATCAGGTGGTGTTATCTGTAAAGGATGTGTTTGCTGTTTTTTGTTTGTTTGTTTTAATTGGAAACCATAAAAGCATCTGCTTTACTCAGATATAATAAATGCTAAGTGCTTTTGGATGAAACTTTAGCCCATCATCTATCTGAACTTATTTTAAAATGACAGGAAAGATTATTCTTGCTTTCATTCATCCACTCCAAGAAGTGTAATTACCAATTTCCTGCACAACTCCTTTCTGGATCTTCAGTCACTAAACATATCATCCAAAACCAGTGTAAATCAACATAGCTTTAATTAAAGCCAGTGAAGCAACAGTGATATAGCCTGACTCAGAAATCCAACTTAGTGAACAGACAGCTCAGTGTCATTTACAAGCATGGGTATGTTAATAAACCTACCATGTAAGAAAGGCCAGATCTCCACAGCTGAAGAATCTTATCCTTTCATCCATCCAATCAGGGAGGCATAACTCTCAAACTAAATTTCCTCACACTACTATGCTCATAAACATAACTGTTTCTGTTCTAAGCAAGCAATCTGAAGGGGAAAAAGCCACAAAGTGTGCTGTACTCAGAAGCCAACAAGAGCTCTGCCAGAGTTCTCCAAAAAGGTACGAAGGACATAGATCCTGTGATGAACATCTAGAAAAGCCAGATGCAGTTGAAAACATAGGGAAGACAAAGCTAGAGCAGGAACCTGAAAAATAAAAATAAAATAGGGTGGGAGATAAAGCACAAGACTCAGGAGCACTGCACTGAGCAGATGCATTCTGCTTGCCTTATGGTCTTACACATATTCATGATGTTTTTTTAAAGAGTTAGTCAAAGGTGACTTATAATTGCAGCACTTAATGATCCCTTTTGAGTCTTAGCATAAAGGATGGGGGAAAAAAGTCTACAAAACATTTGAATGCATCAGCTGTAGCACTAAACTGAGAGGCAGAACTGAGCACTTTGGGCTCACGGCTGTACTAACATTATCGTGTGATAGCTTATTCATCTACAGCTGAAGCTATTCTGAAGCAAGTTCCTACATATCTTCAACAGTTGGTACAGGTTCTCAGGAATCTTTCCCCAAAAGCAGAAGCTATCTCATGCTTTTGTCTCCATTTGGATTCTTCTACTATTCTATTGGTCTTGTCAATAGGATGGCAGCCAAGATTTTTCACATTCAATAGAGAAAGTTACCTATTAAAGGTCTGTATCACTTAAACCATGAATGCTTTGCTATTAGTGCCACTGAGCAGAATTAAGCCCTTAAATCAGAGGTTGATTCAGTGGACTGTAACTTTGTCTACTCCTAATCTAAACTAAACTATAAGCAATAGACTGAAAGTGACAACTTTTATAAACTATTGCCTGTCTATAATTTGCCAAGTTTAAATTTTGAGAATAATACTGAATAAAGTAGGAGCACCAATTCAACAGTGGCTTTTCCACCTTACCACTTATTTCGTTTATCTGCTCCACTGAATAAAATGTGGTATATAACTTCAGCATGGATTTTTGAGTCGCGATGCCAGTTTTCACTGAGAGCATTTCAGAGTTTAAACAAAGGCAAGTCAGAATGTATTTTTCCATTTTCAATGCTTTTTGTATTCTGAGAATATATATCTACTTCTACTTCCTTTCAGAGCAATTCAAATAATTGATTAGATTTGAAGGAGAAATGTGTACTATAAAAAAAAAAAAAAAAATCCAACATGCTTTCAGAATAAGGGAGTGCATCACTTCTGAGATATTTGAGATATTTCAATACTTACAAACCCTACAGAACACCAATTCATTGTTTTGACAGTTCCAATATATTATTGGAATATTATATATTTATATATATACTATTAATATATTAGCTGCCATGTTCAAATCAATGATCTTTGCATTTGATAATACTACATTGAAATTTTGTATTAGCCTTTTCTACTAAGGATTGCAAACATCAAAATCAGGAAAAGGTTTTGAAGAACAGATGAAGTATTACTTATATATAACTTAGGGAGTTTTATTTTAACAGAATTTAATTTAATTTTGTTTCATTAGGCTTTATTAAATGTCCAATAGACTGCTTGTATCCAGAATTCCAAAAATCTCAGATAAAAATACTAGTTCTATATTGAAGACTTTATGAGGATGTGAAGAATTTCAGGTATGAACATGTCATCCTAGTCAACATCCTAATGCAATGCTGTTATGTTTGACTGACTCCTCTCTACAGCCTATTTGTGGAAGTATTCCTCATGTAGTATCATCCATAATACTTTTCACAAGACATTTGATAAAGCCATATAATGCAATCTGTCTGATTTGGACTCTGAAACCATTATCACAGAATCATTGAATCATCTACATTGAAAAAGACCATCAAGATCACAAAGTGCAACTTTACCAAATCTCATCACTAAACCATGTCCCTTTGTTCCACAAAACCTTGCTCACCATTATGATTGCCTCCTGTACTCAAAATTTACTTAAAGAAATCCTGATTTAGCTTAAAGAATGAAATGAAATCTTAAGCATTTTTTTCAGGGAAGGACTTCATGGTGCTTCCTATATAAAGGATTCCACAATATACTTTAAAAGTTTCTAGTTATAAAGTAGGTTTTTGTTTGTTTATTATTTTTTTTGTTTAATAAATTCCATATGAATTCTTTGCTCATACCTAAGGAAACATCACAGTTAGATAATAGTACTATTACCTTAATTGTATTATTCAAATGGACATAACCATAAACCTGTATTTTAATTTATATACATTTGAGAGAATGAAGAGCTGCACATCTTTTATAAATACCTACATGTATTTATACAGTTAATGCCACTTTATATAAAGCTGTCTCACATCATTTACCATATAGAATCTGCTATTTCTATCTTGTTACATTATTTTTAATAGAGTATGTTCTGATCATCATAAAAGTATCCTATCATTCACTTCAATCAATGTAAGAGTGCATGTATGTTTGCTATGTGAACTGTTCGCCGTCATCTGGAGGTGTACAATGTGTTGCAGTATGATATCAAACTTTTTTGAAAATATCTGAGAAAGAAAAGCAAACAGTGTAATTAATTATCACCCTTCCCTGTGATCTCTGATTAATGGAGGGAAACAGTGCCTCCAGAGACCTAGAAGTAGTTTCTCTGGTTGTGATGTAACTTGCTCCAGATAAAGTTTACTTATAGCTTTTCTTATAGTTGTCTTGCTGTATTTCCTTATAGATTACTTTTTGTTACGAGGAATCTGCAGTACTTCCTTAAAATCCATACACAACTGCTGATCAAAATACTAACTTTACCTTTTTTATTATGCTTATGCTGTGTACATGTCCCAGATTCCTAAATTCTGCAATAACTTTTCACTTAAAAAAAAAAAAAAAAAAAAAAAAAGATTTTGAAACATTATCCTTCTCTGAGATTAGAATGTTGATTAGAAAGTGTATCTATACTGCTTTTTTTTTTAAATATTTGTCAGTCTAAGACAGCATTGCAGAATTCCTCCTTTTGGTCCAGGCTCAAACTTGAAGAAATATTCACATACTACACAAAATATATGAATTTAAATCAATGTGATCTAAATTCTTTGTTCTGTAAGACCAGAACAAAGCTGCAGGAGTTCATCTTAGTCTTTCAGAAGAACTGAATATTCACTTCTCTAACTATTATGTACAACATTGCATCGTAACCTACAATTTGCATTCTTTGTTGCATAAGTATCATCCTTGGTTGGGTCTGTCTTCAGAATCTGGAGATTTTAGATAACATTTGGCCAATTTGCTACAGTTTCATTTGATTAAAAGTATATTGAAAATATGCTGGCATCTAGCTCTATATTCAATAGCTCATAATATTTGTACTTCTCTTACCAAATGCAGATTAATTTGGTTTGTTTGTAATCATAACTGACAAACACATGCTATCAAAAGTTTTAAGTAAAACAGATTTAATTATACATAGAGACTCAGTAAAACAATTCATCTCAGATATGAATATCTCATTTGAATGTCCTAAATGAATAATTTCTGTTGGTACAGACTTTTTTGATTCATGTTTTCAATTACAGTATTAAAATAATATCAGTCTATTTTCTCTGAGGTTTTAGACTACAATCAGAGAGGAAGTTAAAGACAGTTGTGGCTGTAACCAAAGCCTATAAACAGGTCTATTGCTTGCATACAAGTACTTGACAAGTAGGTTTTTTAGATGGTGAACTCTTTGGACAGCAACTGATGGGTATTCTATTCTGTATCATCCTCACCCACAAGTGCAACCTCTTTGTCTACCACAAGGCAACAGCAAAATCAGGATGCTTCTACAGGCAACAAGACTTACAGATATTCTCTTAGAAAAGTTACATGTTCCCTTTACTCCTAACACAATGAAAATCAAGAGGTATTTTCCAAGAAAAATATATAACATTGCAAAAACTATATTTATATATAGTTTTATATATATATATATATGTATATATATATATATATATATTTATATTTATAGAAATATAAATGTATTTGAATTAGAACTGGTTTATTTACTACAAATATATGCATGTAGTTCCTGGTTAGAAGAATGAAAGGACATCAGCATAATGTTAATTGGCCCCAAATAGATTTAGTTAGCTTCTATTTCTCAGCTAAAGAAGAGTAAATCTCAGGCTACAATCACTATTTTATATTTAGCATTTCAATCATTTGAAATTCTCAAGTATTTTGGTTGTTTTATGTCCAATCAGAAGTATTCACACTCCTGTCGCATCAACACGTTAAGGAAAACTAATCACTGAGATGGGCAAAGCAATTTACAGAGTGAAGCGCGCTATGAACGTAGATGAGACATATTTGTATCTAAATCTCTAAAGATATCTAAGATATCTGTAGCTAAAGAGTTTGTTCTCATTTTAAGACTTTCATTATTTAATCCCCCTATAAAAAGTCACACCTACCCTAATTCTGCTAACAATAACAACTTTGAATGCCTGTTATTTTTGGCCACTTTTGGCTTTCTCCTGTGCCTTCTCATGTCTGGAAAACCATTGTGGCTGGAAATCAGAGTTTTATGCTCTGTTAAATTTCCCTTTAAACCTTTTCTTTGCAGCAATTACTTACAAAGGACTGGTGTGTGTCAGTGGCTGAATAGACAAGGAGCTGAAGTGTTGATCCTCACTTTTAACATAGCTATATTTCCATTTGTTTATCAACCACTCTTGCATTCCTTTTCTAACTTACTTCCACCCGATGTGTCCTTTTGACCTGAAGATGGCAAAGAGAGATTGGTGCTCTCTCCCTCTCCCCCACCTCTCTCATCGTAGTTTACCCATAGTCAGGCACAAAATTAACTCCAGTTTTGGTTCCCATGTTCTCCCTAATGCAAATAAACGCATTATTAGCAGGAGTAGCAGTAACAGTGATGATAATGGAAAAAGAAAATATGCTGCACTGTAGGACAGCTAACAAGAGCAAAATGTTTAACAAATAAATAAATAAGTCTTCTTCAAATAGAGGTTATATGTAAAACATAAAACTAAAATGCTCTTCTCAGCCATATTCCCAGAAAGAGAGAAAACTAAATCATCTTTTGATTTTCTTCAGACATATTCTTGTGTTTCTCCTCACTCTTCGCTTCTTCCTTTCTCCAGTATGCAATCTCTCTTTGAAACAGAAAAATAATTCAATTTTCCATGTTTTTTTTTCCTCTACCAGACAGATATATTTATTATAAAGAAAATCTAACTTTTTTGTTGGAGTACCTCCTATGTTTTTGGGACAAGGCTTTAATTCTATCTTTGTCACTCTTCATTCATTCATTCACCCCGTCACCACATACATAATTATACATATATGTGTAAACACTACAAGCGTGCAGATATTTGTTGTGCAAATAAACATTCTGGACCGTGTATCTTCCTATCGGTATTGTCTGTCTTTTGCTGTTAATAGAAAAGTCATAAAAATTATTTAATTCCACACACTCAATAAATCACACACACAAAAAATGATTCTTGCTTCTTTCAGAATCAAGAGGTTTTACTGAAAATGTCCAGAATATAAACTTTTAAATAAAATGAAATGTATGGCTCAAACCAGTACCAAGTGTTTCCATATTCATTCATTAGACATTTTATACAACTGTAGGTACTATTAACACAGTGCAATTTAATTTCAATGTGTGTCTCCACATGTTTTCAGGAAGTTTTCTTGCATAGAAAACTGAGGGTTGATTGGGCTGATTTTCACATTTGCAACTCTACAGTAACATCAAGTAAATTGTAAGCTTTATCCAATGTCTAAGAAATTACACTTTATGCAAGTTGCTTTTTTATTTACAATAATCTTATTACTTATAAAAAACATTCCATTATCTCACACATTTTATTACCCAAGACCTGATAAATTAGTTATATTCTCTTGAGAAAGAGGATAATAGTCAGATGTATTTCCATATATTTGTGGTATTCAGAAAGGCTATATAAAGAAACCCCAACAGTTGCAATATTTTAGATATTTTTCCTCATAGCATTTTTACAATTCTTATAATAAATGATCATGTGGCCTCTAAATTAGAACTTGGGGTTTTTAAACACAACTGTTTAGTAAGTAGATTAATTTTGAAACACAAAATATTTCATTTCATAAATATAGCTTTCTATTTTATTACATTTTTCACCCAATGTCAAATAATGACCACATGGAAACTGTGCAACTGCTCAGGGCCTATCTTTTCTGGGCAAAGTACAAAGATTTTTCTCAACGTATTTCTATCATGACAAATGTTTTAAATTACTTTTCAGTCAGTATTACCTTAGAGCTACTGCACAGGTATGGGATTTGCAAAGCAGAAGAGTAGCTTCCATTGTATCATTGTATCATTGTTTCTTATTGCCCTTCTTGTAATGAAGTCATCTGACAATGATCTATGCTTGTTTATTTATTATCTCCAGTGAAAGCATATATATATTTCTGACATTACACTTCGGTATTTCCATTTAGTAACAACCAGTAGATATCACAATAACCTAAAATTCTAGAATTTGATTCTAAAACTGTGCAAAGGTTATCTTATAATTCAAATATTGAAATGATAGCTGCAATATGCAGACTTTTATCACTAGTAAATGACAACATACAAGAAAAAAGCCTAAAATTATACCTCTTCAGGTCTCCTGCTATATAAAATTAGATGCAAGAATGAAATTGCACCATCTTTTCTGTCTGAAAGAGAAACAGCCAAAAATAACCAAAGCATGTTGACATATATTAATTTTTTTAATTACCTTTTAGTTCAGTATCAAATACACTGCATAAATAAAATCATAATACTAACTTGATTAAATGAAAGAACTAGTCTGTAACAACTTTTTGGCAGAACAGTAAATAATGCATAATGCCTGACCATATGGTCCTGTTGACTAATTACCTACAAATCGCTGTACCAATTTTACTGCTGCTGGTTATTATTAACTGGAGTATGTTTTCTCCTGAGGATTGTTCCTCTTTTTCACATCTTTTTAATTTCACCACAGAAAATGCTTTTAGCATTCATGATGTTTAATGGGCTGAACTACAAAAGATAACTACAATCAAATTCTGTAAAGAGACACATCTCAAACAAAAAGAGGATTGAACAAAAGCTACAGTCAAACAAAGCAGATACAATGTGCTGCTTTAAAACTGGAAGCTGAAATTCTTGAAAACAGTCATGTTTGCATTAGGATTTTCTTGTGCTGTATAAAAATAACGTAGCCCTGGGCATATACTCTGACAAGCATTAAAATGATGCAATAATGACTTTTGATATAGAAAGCAATTAGCATTTTTTAATGATCTATTCTGTAGAAGCCATGTCTAATTTAGGGCATCTGCTTCTAACAATACTTCACCATCCATGTATTAGAGTTTAAATCTTAATTATTGCTTTTGCAATATAAGAACACTAACACAACTATCAATTATGGAAACTACAATCACTTGCAGAACACAGCTGAGACATTCCTGCCAAGCAGACAAAACTAAAAGAATAAGTAAAATCCTTTTTAAACCACCCTGAAGCCCAGAAGATCCTTGAAGTTCCACTCTTTGATTAACAACTAATTATGCAAATTCAGGTCTACAATTCCAATAGCTAAGAATAAATTACTTTGCTGGGCTTATTTATATCGCCACATATACTTTCCTCCTTCATTTATTTATATTCTTCAAGAAACAAATCAATTTTCCAGGATCAATGATTATTCAGATATTCCTCTAGTAGCAGCCCTGCAAATATCGCCACAATACAAGAAGAAAACTTGAAAAAAAAAAAAAAAAAAAAAAAACATAGGACCCTCCTTCTTCTCTCTTTTCTTGTGCTAAAAAGACCAGAAACAGCTTTGATGTACTGTTATACAAATGTTCATCAGTTGGATTTCCAGGTTTAGCTTGCCAAAAGTGCTAACAAGAAGACAAATTCCATACTTTACACCAAATGTACATGTCTAAAAAGATAAATGTATTATTCTTTTCCTTTATATATATGCATACATCAGAATGTTTCTCTACTGTAAATACTTCACATATAAAAGTATAATGCATCTTTATTATGAAAACACTTGGCTTCCAGAAAAAGATACATTATCATTTAATTTAACTTTTCCTCATTTTTATTAAATGTACTAGTTGGAAAGTTACAAATAAATTAAATATCGGCAATGTTATACATATTTTTTTTTCTTTCCTTTAGTCATTTTAAGCTACCTGTGCACTCATAACAATTTTCTGATGATGTTCATCTTTGTATAAGTAAGCAAATAAATCTTAGGCTTAAGTAAGGAATGAAAGTTACCATGACCGAACTACAAATTATACTTCTACCTACTCTTCACAGTGAGTAGTGGATTTTATGTTTTCTTCTCCGTCCAATGTTCAGTATGAAGATACTTCAGTCAAATACCATACTTGGTTTCAGTAAGGCCTTTGACAATGTCTCTCACAGATTCTCATAGGGTAGCTGGATGAACAGACAGAGACATGGACTGAAAACTGCCTGAATGGCCAGGCCTAGGGGGTGGTGATCAGTCATTCAAAATCCAATTGGAGGCCAGTACCAGTGGTGTACACCAGCGTTCAACACTGGATCCAGTCTTATTTTTGATCTGGATGATGGGTCAGAGTGTATCTTCAAGCATTTTGCTGGTAACACAAAGTTGAAAGGAGTAGATGACACACCAGACAGTTTTGGTACCATCCAGAAGGACCTGGACAGGCTGGATATAAAGTAAGACATGAACCTCATGAAGTTCAACAAGGGGAAGTGCATAGTCCTCCAGATAATAACCCCAGACACCAGTACATGCTGGGGATAACCCAACAAATGGTAACGAAGATGATTAATGGACTGAAGCATCTCTCATGTGAGGAGAGGCTGAGACAGCTGGGACTGTTCAGCTCTCCTTTGGGGAGTTCTCACCAAATACCTGAAAAGAAGATGTAAAGAAGATAGAGGCAGACTCCTCTTGGTCACATCCTGTGAAAGAACTATAGGTAATGGGCATGAATTGAAACATGGTGTTCCACTCGAACTCAGGAAAAATGTTTTTACTGTGCAGGTGACTGAGCACTGTCACAGGTTGCCCACAGAGGCTGTGGAGTCTCCTCCTTGGAGATCTTCAAAAGGATCTTGTCTTCTGGACAAGGTCCTGGGCAACCTGCTCTATGTCCCTGCTTGAGTATCAGGTTAGACCAGATGATCTCCAGAGGTCTCTTCTAACCTCAACCATTCTGTGATTCTGTGATAATCTCAGTTTATGCAATTACAACTGTATCTCTGTCACAGCTCTCCAAATATCATCACTTCCACAAACTTCACATCACCTTTCATATTGAGTTCTTTTACTTTACAATCTTCTTAAAGACAGAGCTCACCTTTTCAGCTATTCTGGCTTGTTTTGTCTACTGTCTTTAATGCCTACTGTTTAACAGAGCCGAATAGGAGACACATTTTTTATCTCACAGAACTCTAAGATTCTCTAAGAACTCCGATTTCCAAAAATATGCTGCTCCAGATTTTCAGACTGGATAAATAGTGAAGTAGAAAAGAAACACAAGCAACTACCTGACAGTTTACACATGCATTTGGCATAGGAAATTCTAACAATATTTAAGTTTGCAGTGTGCAAGAGGTAAAGAAGGAAACATTAGGTTAATGGTCATTCTGGGGTAGGGCAATTGTTTCCCTTCATATTTTGACATAAATTCCAAAAGAGCTTAGGAAGATCTATTTTGATGAAAATGTTATTCAAATTCAACTAGCAAATGATTTCTGACAAAAAGACATCTGCACAGAATATTCCCAACCAGCTGTTCCCTAGTCCTCTTTTCTTCTCCCATATTGCAGCCTCCTTAGTGTATTGGTCCCTTTTCTACACAGATTCCCTTTCCTTAACATCAGCGAAGGGAAGATTTTGTTCCAGCTAATTTTTCACAAACCTGTGAAAAATTGTAATTTGACAAAATGTGCTTATGAACTTAGAATACTTTCCTGACATCTATCTTATTTCAGGTATTTACATGGCTCCCATCGACAAAATATGGGGTACCTAACAAAATATTAGGGACCTTTTCCCCATCACTTTCAGTAATAGTTGTTGTGGTGCTGGGAAAATCCTTAAGAATAAGAACATATGATGGGGTGCAGATAAAGACTTTTACTGATTAAAGTCATACATCTGTGGATGAGCAGAGCAAAGAATCCAGATCATACATTTCTACTCCCAGCATCCTAGCCTCAAGATGCCACAGAAGTGTTACAGCTTTCTCCTTTTACACACTTTTTTTTTTTTTTTTTTTAACTTATTGTCTTAGGAGAGTTCAGAAATGCCAGTTCAAATTGGTCAAGTCTGACTTCATTGAAACAAGGCCTTCTGTGGCATAAGCCAATTAATGAGCAAGCATTATCTTTCTCATATCTGTTTTACTTCTTTCCCACAGCATGATCAAAATTAGGTTAATTAGCAGTGTGTTGGGGGAAATAAAACCACTTTATTTAGATTAACAGTTTGGGGCTGTCCTCATTATAAGGTATGGAACTATTAATAAAAATTAGAAAATCACAATCCAGATTTAAGTTTTCAAATAAATTCTCTTTCAAAGAGCTAGCAAACTTGAATCAGAGTCTTTTTATATTACATTTATATATGAATAAATGAATAAATGGTAATGTAGATCAAATACATTTATACTGTTTATTTATTTATTTTTGGTTGAAAGAGACATATTCATAATATGATTATATTTTTGTAAGATTTACATGAATGATAAAAGCTATTTTAAAAATGGAAGTAAAGCAAGATCAGCCACCCTCCTGGGAAGATGAAAATATTGCATGAGTAGATTAAAAAGACTAAACATGCAGTTTCACTACAGCTATCTGAAATAATTTCCATGAGAGCTTTCACTTTCTAAGTCAACCTAGCTCAGGAGAGAGCAGTCACCATCAAATGACACACTGCAGAGATTGTATTAGCAGCACTAAGCAGCTATTGTGTTCTGTTCTCTACCAACAGTACTGAAACTCCTATTCAAGGCATCACTAATCCTGAGCTCTGAATTTTAGACATGGAATAAATTCAGATGACTGCAATTGCTGAATTACACCCTCAGTTAATAATGCAGTGAATACTAGCCTTGGTAATGAAAATGTCGTTTTCCTATGTGCTGTAAAACAGCATAAGCCCCTTCATATCAGCATGCCTGTGTCATTTTACATTATCTAGGATCTGCCTAAAGAGTACAAACAGCCTTAATGACCCTTTGAGAAAGGCTTTAAAGTAGGTACGCTGGAGAAAGCTTATCAACATCTAAAACAGTGGTACAGCAGCAGTGAGGAAGAGACCGGGGATAACATGATTAGGGAGGTTCTCACACTTCCACTTTTGAAAGCAGCATGACTGAGGGTCCATCTCAAGTGCCTGTATGTGAATACATGCAGACCAGGGAAAAAAAACAAGAGGGGTGAGAAACGTGCACAGTTGTAGAGTTAGGATCCCATTGGGATTAGAGAGATGTGCAGGAATAGCTCATATGACTGGAGTACTGAAGTGGATGGATACAGCCTCTTCAGGAAAGATAGGCTGAGAAGATGAGGATGTGGTGTTGCCATCAACAAGTGATTGTTGAGACGGCATGGCACAGATGAGATGTAGTGGCAGCAAGCACTCAATATGCTGTACGGCCAGGCTGCCGGACCTCTTGAAGTTGGTGAAATGGTCCTACAAGAATCTCACAAAGTTCAAGAAAAAACCCTGTGTCTGGGATGGAAAAACACGATTATAGTAAGGGCTGTGAGCAAACTGGCTAGCAAGGACCTGGGGGTTCTAGTGCACAGTAAATTGAACGTGTATCAACAGTATGCTCTTGCAGCCCAGAAACTACTGGTCTAGTGGCCGGCAACAGCAACTCTAGACAGCAGGTGGAAAGTTGATTATTTCCCTGTCTTCAGCACTTGTGAGAAGGCACCAGAGTCCTGTGACCAGTTTTGAACTTCCCAGTCGAGGAAAGACTTGACATACCAGAGCAAGCCCAGCAGAAGACACTACATACAAGCTGAAGCTGAGAGCACTAGCTCCAACCAGCTTTAGAGGTGCCTGAGGAAAAAAATGTCATGCTCTGTTCAGCTTCCCAATGGAAGAGCACAGAGACAATGCAGCCAGACTCTTGCCATCGATTGATGGGAAAAGAGGCAACAAGTTGGAAGACTGAAAGTTCTAATTAGATACAGGGAAAATATTTACACCATGAGGGTGCTCAAACAGTGGAACAAGGTTGCCAAGAAGGGCTGTGCAGTTTCTAATCTTGGAGAGATTCAAATCCTGACTGGGTATCTCTGTGAGCAACCTGACTCTGTTTTGAGGACTAAGTTGACTAGGTGATCTCCAAAGGTCCCTTCCAACCTAAATTATTCTTCCTAAGCAGAAAAGCAGGCTGTAACTTAAAACAGGAGCTAATATTTGTTTCATTGGGAAACCTTGAGTTTTACAGTTGCAGTAAAGACTTTGTCATATTGGTCCCTGTTTTGTTGTGTCATGTGTCTGTCCTCCCCCGCCACATCCTTGCTTCTCATTTTCTTATTCCGTGAGGAGGAAAATTAGACTTTGCAAGACTTAAATCAAGTGTAGTAGTATTGGCCCTCTAGGGATAAACCCATCAATACAATTACAAATGCATTTCTTGCAAGATGCATACACGGGACTACAGGACTAACATTTTGAGTTTATGGATGATTCTTGGCCAGCAGCAATGTCATGTTTATGTTATATATCAAACACGTTTGGGCAATACAGCTTTCTATTATGCTTTTATTTTATTATTAATTTTTCTCTATTTTATTTAACAAAATACTGTTTGTTTTCTTCACTCTTCTGCAGAAATGTTTAGCTCCTATTTGACTGGCACTCAGTGCATTCTGCTGTCTTTGTGATTTATGAGTTTGCTGATTCTCAGTTCTACTACTGAAAATAAAATCCTCTACATGAAAAAATAAGTTGCAATTGCTTAATATGCCCTGATGAATGTGCTAATTATTTTACTGAACCAGATTTGCTGTCACCTTTCATTGTTGAAAGCAATACACTCATGGCAGGTTTTAGTGATACAGAAATAAACACAATAACTGTTTAATATATGAAAATGTTATTGACCATGCGCAATGAGTGATTTAATTTCTTCACCATTCAGTACATTTGCACAAGTCTTTTCCATGATTTATAGCACAGACTATCATATGGCTTGTAATTTGTCATACTCTAAAGGATCTTGGGATACAATTTTATGAAAAGTTACATATAAACTTTAGGGAAATCCACAGTGTAAGGCAGAAAAAAAAAAAAAAAAAAAATTTTCTTTTTTTTTTTTTTCTTTTTAAGATACTCCACACAGCAGTTTGAGAGCTAGCTTGAAAATATTCAATATTCATTCATTCAAATACTACCCTTACCTTATGATTGCAAATACATTATTTTTGAGGACCTGACACAGTGCAGAGTATTTGAACTGTGGATAACACTTGTGTCCATTTTGTAAAGAGCATGCTATAATATTCTGGGCAGCTGCTTTGTCTGTAAGCCAGACCTATAGCTCCAATGAGTCTGACCTCTGAATGTTTTCAGTGTAAAGTTTAATTATGTGTTGATGGCCACATATGTCTAAAATATGCTTTTCATTGCTTGTTTCCTTGATTTTTTTTTTTAGATAATTACACTATAAAGCCTTTTCATTGCTAAAATATAATCACTTGTTGAAAGTGACACCTCAGCAGTCTTACTTTATGTCTTCAAACTTAAGTATATTTTTTGCTCATCATGTTTGCAGCTCTACATGGCCACCACAAACCAAAGCAGTTTCTAGTGGAAAAACAACTAGTGCTATACAACATCTACCTAAATAATAGTTATGCTAGCTTTTAAGGTTTAGACTTTATTTGCTCTTTGTACTCATCTGCAGGAGTATGAAAGAATTTTTAGGAGCATAAATATGATTTTTTTTCCCAGATTTAGATACAAGTTAAGAATGCAGTGCACCTTTATACTGAATACATTCAATTACTGATTAATTCACTCTAGTGATCTAAGTGTTAGAAGTTCATTCCAACTCAATTTTTTGTGTAACTGTTGTCCTCAGAAACACAGCACTTCTCACTCCAGCCAAGCATTTCACAGACATCTAGACTGAATTACACTGCTTGTATACTTTGTTTAACAAGAACATCTCTACTGAAGACAGGATTGCAACTTACACTTAAATATTTTCCTGACATTACGTAGTTTCTGTGAATTAAGAGGTAACCCCAGTAACTCAAAGAAAAAGAGCAGATGCGGGTAAGTCTGAAACTCTTATCCATGTCCATTTATCCGTCACTGGATATGTGTCCAGCAGACACATTGGACAAAGCATTAGGCTACTGTATTATTCTGTCTGAAACTTTCACAATGAGCTTTCAGGAGTTCCTTGGAGCTGTACTTCCAGTAAATTGAAGCTCATGTTCACTGTAAAAAATAATATTGTAAGCCTTGTGGTATTTCAGGGCTCCCTCCAATACAGTTGTTTTCTGTCTTACTAAGATACTTTGGCTATTCTTTCCAGTCTCCAAGTGTACCAAAATGTCTCTGGGGAGACACTCTGAATCCTATCCCCTCCCCTTTTTTCCTTTAAGCACAATAACATGTGGCTCTGTACTACTATTAAAAATACAATTTTCATGACTGTATGATGTACGATTCAAAGAAACAGCAATTTGAAATGTCTACAGCAGTCTCTGAAGAACTTGGTGAGAAGATACACAACAAACGAAATAAGTAAGCTTGCTTTCACCATATTTATTATTCATTACCTAGAATGCAAACAAACATTGGGAAAAAAATAAAACTGAACTAAGAGACCTGCAGATTTGAAAAAAAATATTAAAACAATTTAGCAATAATCTACAATCCAATTTACAATACTGCAAAATAATATTGCGACAGAAGATTTCAAGGTCTACTTCCACCTGGTACCAGCCAAAATATGAGTGATCAAGGTAGCATTTGTTTGTCAGTTGCCTCCCTGAAAACTTTACATTCATCGGTTTGAAAAGATTTGTACATATTACTTACGAGCAGTTATTATTTTTAGCAGTAAGATGACCTACCAACTTAACAGTGTTTCCATTTGTGAGCCAGATTCTCTGCAGGGATGGAAGCAAAGAAACAACATTTGAACAGCTGCTGCCAGGAGGTTATAAGCAGGCTGCGCTTCTACTGTGCTCCTCATGTAGCACACACACAGCAGCTACTGGTTAAAGTCATCACCCTTCTGGGGAAATGTTTTCATACTTAAATTATTAAATCTGTATTTATGAAGACTGTATTCATAAAAAAAAAGTCTTACATTTTCTAGAGTATGGTGCTCAATAGCATCAGTAGCCTTTTGACTTCAAAAAATTCATGTGACAGAGCACTCCAAGCCAAGTACTTTGCTGTTATACATAAGTATTTGAAAACTCTTTAAAAGCACTAGATCCCAATAGCTTTTGGGAATGTGATGATTACAGTTTTTGTGGTGCAAGACCTGTTTCTTTGTCTTAAAATACTTCCCCCAGCCCCAGTCTTCCAACACACAGAAGACATACTTTTTCAGAGTAATCAATTTAGAAACCAACACAGGATTGTTCCACTGAATTAATCAAAAGTACTTCTCAATGATTTCCCTATACTCACACAAGTTTCATCTGTAGAAACAAATCTGATACAAGTTCCATGTACTGGGATGGATCCACCCCAGCAGAGGTGAGACCCAGCTCCCACTCATCATTCAGCTTCTTCAGCTGAGCACACTGAATCCGAGAATTAGCTTAGTGCTGCTTATGAGCTTCCATCCTACAGAATGCTGCCTATGTAGACACCTTGACAGTGATAGCTGTCCTCCAGCTACAACGTTGAGCCATTCAGAAGATGCATACTTCATTTCACTCATTTCTACAGTAGTCTTGTTGTGTCTGCTTTGTACAAAATCAAACTGACTAGACACAGTATATATATGAAAACACAGGACATGACCATTACACAAGTTATTGCTCTGAATGAGTCCTAATATCTTAGTTATAATATCCCAAGACTGGCATCCTATGTTCCTGTTTTATATTTTAAAATTGTTATATTAAAGTTTGAGCTAAAAGTGGTTTCTGCATTAAACTGGGGAGAGGCAGGTATTCATCATATGATTTAATGTTTCATTTTGATGTATTTCTTTTCTGCAATACAATTTTAAAAGTCTGAGAAAAATCTAAGACTCAAAATGAATTAATGAGAAATTGTGAAGCTGAACGAGAGTGCATTCACTAGCCCACTACAGCTACTAAAGATAAAACACTTTTATTATAATCATTATAAAATTAAAAATATACTACATAACAACAAGGAGAAACTCAAACACATTCTCATCACTGAGTATTTTTCAGAGTAACTATTTAATAGCCTATTTCATTCACAATTTCTAAAACACGCAACAAACATTAAGATGTGATTATAAATATGTAACATTTCACCCAATTAAATTGTCTGTTCCGTTTCACACAGCAGAAATATTTAAATGCTTAATAGCATTACAAGAAGCTGCATTTCAAAGTAAGGGGGAATAGAAATCTACAATAGATAAAGTACCCCCCAAAATCACTTTACTTTGATGTGGGCTAGGTCAGAAATAAAAAAACGCCTATCATGCACACCTGAAAAGTTACTTTCCTGAAGTATTAATATCCTCCATCTTCAAGTATTAATATCCATAGTGTTGTTTCTTTATTAAGAAAATGTGTGCGCTGCTCTGGGGCAACAGCTAACCTGCGAATCATTGGCAGCAAAGTTCATGCCCTGAGACTTTTTCCAATTGAGTATAGTTTCTACAGAAGGTATTTTATTTTACTAAGTAACAGATTGTGTTAGTAATATTTTTTTTGGGGGGGGAACACAATATTTTTTCCCTATTACAGAACATAGGAATTTTCCTCATATGAATAATTTGAAATTTCTACACTACTTTACCCCCTCAAAAAATACAGTACTTTACACCACATAATAATAATGTTTATTATTTATTAATCCTATTACATCTTAAGTTATCCATTGCTACAATTATTTCTATTATTTTCACACATGTTCCAAAATAATTAAATATTCCACTCCATGATGGGGCACTAAAATAAAACCAAATCCAGAACAAACAGATTTCAGATAGTCTACATGGTCGTGTTAAATAATATTGTCAGAAGGTCACAGGCCATATGTTTCACTTCACTCTGCAGAAAAATGACTCTTGGTTTTGAAAAATTCTACAGTAACTGTTAAAAAAAAAAAAAAAAAAAAAAAAAAAAAAAAAGCCTCACAGGCTAATTCAATCCAGCTGAAGAAAGAGATCAAAATTTAGTTCGTGTTTCACAGTTGTCTCTGTAAACTGAATTTCTATTAAATGAGTACTACTTTGCATATTTTATTCTTATGGATGCAAGGTTAACAAAGTCTCAATAGCCAATTTATGTCTACTAAATGCCCATCAAGAATAATTTTCAAAGATAACAAAAGGTTTTTCTCCTTTATTTCAAATTTTTATATATTGCTTTCTAGTACCAATAAATGATACTTTAATATTTGGTCTGAAGAACTCCTATTTTCTCAGATTCATTTTTGTCCATTGATCCCTCACATTGACTTGTGTTGGGCAGGCAGACTGCAGTTCTGTGCAGTTACATGAGGTATCTGAATGGGAAGTATTCACTGTGAAACTCATTAAATGTGGTGTTCTTTCCCACTCATGACAGACAGGGCTAGACCACACTATGACTTTAAAAGTTGCATAGACTATGACTCAAGAATTTCCAATTCAGAACAGAGTTGCCTTTGAGACAACCTTAAGAGTCCCAAAGGGCAAACCAGTTGCACAATTCTATAAAATTTTGAGGACAATAAACAAATGACAATTAATTTTAAGAATTGCAAATATACAGAGTACAGTTGATAGTGTTTCCCATAGCTTCAGCTGCAGTAGATTTTTATTATTATTTTTCTAAATGTCAAATCCACATTTTTTTATTTTTTATTTTTTTTAAATCAGACCCAATTAGCAAAGTGAAGCTAAATCTCTTCTCTTCCTAGTTAGAATGCTTTCATATTTAATTTGTGTCCAAGGAAATTTTACTAACATAGAGGCCCTGGGATAAAAAAATTAATTTTATGGTTATAATAGAAAACAGGGGAATTAAAGAAGCCCCTTTGGAGTTCAGTCACAAGAAGGAAAGATTCAATTACTTTGAAAATCTTTAGAACCACAAGACAGAAATACTGGCAATGATGAGCCAGACTGGGGGTCATCATCAACTGTAATCCCCAATGGCACTTATTCCTTAGCTTGTATTATTATTCATTTAGAAACATAATGAACTGCAAACCGCTAAAACACGAGGAGATAACTGCACTTAAGGAAAGTAAGCTCTCCCATAATTATTAATTAATTGAATAAAAGCAAATGTTAACCACAGTAATATTTTCAGTGTCTGCCTCATGTTCAGTGACAAAATTGAACTTTTGGAAAAATTATAGTTTCTGAGTATGTCTATTTATGTAAGATCCCTAATGGCAATATATTATTACAGAGCAAATATGCAAATAACAGTGCTTAAAATGCATTTTAATTCAGTAAAGGTTAATAAATCTATTGTAATCTTAAATATATTTTCATTACAGTATATTATCTACACTTTCATGGAATGAACCTGACTCACCATCTTATACCACTATTGCTCTATTAATTTCAGTCAGTTACTCCTAATGCAAATATGAGTACTGTGCAAACATGAGTACTATGCAAATATGAGCCACGTGAACTTGTTTATGTACATATCTTCCAAAATGTCTATTTGGCATAGGAATGAAACAGTGAAAGTGAATTATTTACACGCAGCCACTTTTTTAAAAATATTTATGTAAATTGATAGTATCATAAAAAACAGTAAGTGTGTGACAAAATGAATTAGAAACATTTTGAAAACAGTATTGTAGTATGAACTGTTTCATTTGAGGTTGGACATTATAGTTGGACATTCAACCTACGTTGCAATCCAAATCAGTTTATCCTTCTGGGAGGCCTCAGAACTTAGGATGACATCCTTTAACATTACCTTGAATAAGACTTACATATAAACTACTAATATCAAACTACTGATCATTCCTTTTTAAATATTACCTTGTGCGACACAGAACTCTGTTTATTGCTGAAGTACATGTGGTATCTAAAATTGCTTTTCATACTTACATCTCCAGGTAATTTTTCTGAGTGATAAACATATAGTGAACTTGGACTACAGTAGCTAGATAGCACAAAGATATTTTTTGTGGATTGCTTCTGACTAGTTTTTTGTTTGTTTGTTTTTTCATGTTCCTTTTTTTTTTTTCCTCCTTTATTTCAGGGAATTCCAATATTAATTTTCACAAAAAATATGGGCTGCAAGGCCAATATCAAGGGAAAGACCTTTTTTTTCTTTCCTTTTTTTTTTTTTTTTTGAGTTAAAGTTTTCACTATCCTAATGACCTATTATTTTTTTTCATGGTCCTGCTTGTTATAGCCAAACTAATAATTCTCATTCCTTAGTTATTCAGATCCTTATGTATATGTGTGTCTAAATTAGCCCTAAGCACCTGAGGCCATCATAATTACTACTCCGAAATATGTCTGACCAGTATAATACTGGAAAGAGTAAAAATACACAGATATATGAATTAGCATACATTATATTAATACAGTAAGATTACAGACTCTGAACTACCTGTACAATGACTATGATCTGATGTCTGAAAAATGAAAACTTATTTGATAAGAATAATGTTGGCATTTCATTTCTATGCTTTAGTGTGTAATGCTTGAAATCATCTCGTGAACTTCATTGACTAGTAAACTACCAACAAAATCGGTAATTTCAAACTCCTTATATATGAATTTTCTGCTTCAAGTATCTTTTTCAAATAGAAAAAGGA
Source organism: Oxyura jamaicensis (assembly GCF_011077185.1). Classification (NCBI taxonomy): domain Eukaryota; kingdom Metazoa; phylum Chordata; class Aves; order Anseriformes; family Anatidae; genus Oxyura; species Oxyura jamaicensis. The sequence continues at coordinate 47,134,436 of NC_048895.1, read as the reverse complement.
ACAATAAATCAAAGAACATCACTGTACTGTCAATTGATGCACCATTTTCTATAAATCATTCAAGGTATTACTTCAAGCTATTTAATTAATCCATTAACAACTAGCGATGTATCTGTTATAAATTGATTTCTCTTATACACTTAACTGATACTGTCATTGATCTTTCATCCTACCCCCAAATGATTTCAAATTAAGTTTTTCATTGCACACACTACTGTTTAGGACTCCTGGTATAGAACTTTAAGACATCTAACTTAATGAAAGCATCTTGAAGATTCCTTAGACAAAAGCCTCTGGACAAAGGAATGCTAATAAACTAGGAAACATATATAATGTAAAACATTTGATCCATATCATGTTTATTTCCTTTGGTGACAGTGTTTTGTTTTATTTTTTTTCTAAAATTCTAGGCTTTGTCAACTGCTGATTTTTTAAAAACTTCTATGTGCTGCATTAAATGAGGTGACTGTAATTCCTTGCTCTACTTAAAAGAGCTCAGTAGTAAGAACATGCTGGGTGGCAAATACCAAATCCTTTTTTATGTTCTGCTCTAATCAATGAGATTATTATTATTATTGTTTTTTCTTTTCCTTTTTTTTTTTTTTTTTTTTTTAACTCCTAATAGAACACATTATCAGGACAACTCAATAGGATTTGAGTTCTGTACTGTGATGAGTTATCCCTCTAAGCTCCTGGGGACTCTTAGAAGCAATGTATTCAAAGGGAACTGATGATGCTGAGTATTTCATATGATGTTGCATGGCTAGGTCTACCTGCAGTAACTAAGAGATCAAAAATCCTAAGTTTTGCAAGTTGAAGTAAAGTTAAATTGGAAAAATATAAAATTTGCAGTGACAAACACTGCTGTTTTCACGAACTGATGCTAATCAAATAAATGTTTCCAATGCTAATTGCTAACAGGCGCTTGTTTTCGTTTCTGTATTTATTCAGTTGAAGAACATTATTTTAATAGGTTTAATTTTATTACTGTTTTACTAAGTTTCATCCATCTCTGTTTTTTCCCTATTTAATTTACAAAACAGCTGTCACCTTTGCCTTTGTAAGTATATAAACATTCTAAAACTCCATATACCTTTTTGATTGTTAGGTAGTAAAACAGTCATTCCCACCCTTTCCAATATTACACTCTCACGCTTCACAGAAAAACAACTAAGAATGCCCAGGCTAAAATAGCTGAAAAGTGATTTTAACTAGCTGGTTGTGTTGTTGAATAGAAACAGAAATCACATAAAAAACAGTATTATACTTGTTATGCATTAACCTTTACTGATACATGTAATACAGACTAATTTCCCAATGTTTCATTATGGAGTTCAGAATCATCAGCTATGCGATGCTCTTTCTCTTTTATCGTTTGTAACCAATTTTCAGTTTCTTGAGCATAAACTGTTAAATTGTTTAAAATCCAGTCATATTTACAATTTCTATTTAAAAATTCTATACTTCTGCTTAAAATCTCTTTTCATTACCTCCACAGTTTCATTACCTCTTTTTTCGTTTCTATTCTTGCTATCAAGCTTTTCTTACCTCTGCCCTGTTACCCCTAGTTACAGTGAACAGCCTTCACCTCCTTGTATTTCAGATGACCACAGTCTCCCCCAGTCAATCAATTCTTTCCTTATCTACACATAGGTTCAAAAGGCAGTTAGATAAAGTACAAGGAAAAAGATCTATCCGTGCTTAGTAGACGAAGGTGCAGCTTCAAACTCTAGCTCAGAAAATTCCTAAACTGCAAGGAAAGACTGAGGAATATATCACTGGATGTTTGCCTTGTCCTTAACATCCTCTCAAACTGTTGTTCTGGCTGGACTCCACAGTAAGAATCAGCTGCAGTCTGTCCTGAAAACATAATACGCTCTTAGAACTAGGCAATGGGCAGAAATGACAACGTAACTAGAGGGGATTAAAAAAAAAAAAAAAAACGGGGACTAGAATGGGAAGAATACCATTAATCAACTTGTTCAAACTTGTTCATTGATTTCTGAAGATATTATCAAACATATCAAACAGAACACTAGAAAATTTTGCTGGTGTGATGTTTTCAATATATTTCCTATTACCTATTTTACGAGAGCAAAACAAGGAATATGGTATGAACATACATATGCCATTACATCCATGACCTATGTCAACTCTGTCAAATAATACATTATTTTAGAAGCAATAATTGAGCTTTCTACCTGGGTAGGTAGAAACTTTTGGCTTCACATCCAACCCTTTCTCTTTTCATGCATTTCTTAAGTGCTGACAATCTAGCACCTGAAGAGACTGGCCTATGAAGTTGTGGAATCTCCATTCTTGGAGATTATCAAGACCTGATCAAGCAAGGCCCTTACCTACCTAGTCTGAATTGACAGGGAGCAGGGGTTTGGATTCTAGATGACCATCTGAGGTCCCTTCCAATCTAAGTTAATCAGATGAATGAAGTATGAAATAGTCATTACAGGGGCACATGAAAAACATATACTCACTAGTGTTTTACGGACCTGAAATACCTTTAGCCCTTCCTTCAATGGTTAAGGGGGAAGGGAAGAAACACAAAACAAAACAAAACAGTTATATGGTTATATTATGGTAAATTAAGTAAGAAAGTAAAAGAGGAAAAAAAAAGAGAGAAAAAAAAATAGCATGGCCAGGACAGAGACAAAAGCACAAAACTCTCCTGATTAACTCCATACTACCCTAGAGTAAAACATCTGATAAGAAAAACAAGAACAGATAAAACTGCTAAATCTCCTTTAGCTGAGGCACCCTAGATAAATGGAGGAGTGAAATCTGTCCATTTCAAGAAACTTACTAAGCTCCTTCAGTGTTTTTCTCCTCTTTTTTTCCTCCCTCTCTCTCTAAAATTCCAAACTAGTTAGAGGACATTTCTCCAAACTGCGCTAACAGGATTTTATGTAGCCTTTTTTAATACTTAGAAACTTTATCGATGAAAACCACTTTTGTAAGTTAGAAAAGTGTTGTGAATGGCCATAAGGCAATGCCACTTTCTGGATTTTTACCATGTGAGTTATTTCAATTTGTAAATAAAAAGACAAAATGATCAATGGATATTATTTTTGTAGCATCCTTCAAAAAACGGCCAAAGTGTCTTTATTAGTTTTCATATCTCATTTAAAAGGACAACTACAAAAACGTTCAAATATCTGTTTGCCAAAAATGTGAACTTTGTCAAGCCTATGATGTGATTTGGTCAGCACCTTTTCAGAGCCCATTTTAGCCATGCTTAACAATCCACTTTGAATAACAAGGAATTAATCTACAAATATGATCCAGGAACATTTTAAGCAGAATCCTCCTACCATTGCATCAACAAATACTGTTTTAGTGCAAAGATTTCCCAAATAGTTCTTCCAGAACTATTACTAGTTCCTGTAAGCCACCCAGTCTTCTACTACTGAAAACAATGATGAATTTCTCACAGTTGACTGTATCAGAAAGCAACCATGAAACTAACTGCCTTCATGGACAGTGAAAGAGCTTATCCAAGAGCTATAGACCAAGACAATTACTCCAAATATAAACTTTTTATAGGACATCCTCATAAAAACCTTTCATGGATCCTGAAATGCTGGTGATCCTCTCCGATCTTTCCCTAATGTTTTTTCCCAGCCATCAGGACTCACATCTTTATGCTGTTCTTGAAATTCTTTGTCCTACATCTACAATAAAAAGCAGTTCTGATTATCAGCTCTCAACAGGATCATTTATATGGGAAGTGATTGAGCTGCTGGAGTAACCTGATCAGTTCAGAGTATATTGATTCATATGAAAAGTTAAAAAAATAAGTCACATATAGTAAGTATTTAGGAAAAAAAATGTTTAGTCCAATGCTCTGTTGATGTGAATAAGGACTGCTTTCTTGAAGCATTGCCAAAGCTCCACCAATATTTGTCTTTTAATTCTGCTTCTAGTAATAGAGTAGCATACAATTGCATGTGTGCATGAAATTTATGCCATATATGGACCTGCTTCAACATGCGCTAATGCCAACGGACAGACTCACTGATTTCATAGGATTTTTGAAACGCTCCTAAATTACAACCAATTTCCCCTTCCATGTTAGAAATGTGCAGTGCCATCAACCATTGCAGGCCAGGAGCTGGAAGCTTAATGCACAAGATATTTTCAACACTTGGCATTTAAAAGTTAACTGCTTCTTTTTAAAAATCTGCATTTATAATAGGTCACTTATGAATGGCTTAATATGTTAAATATTTTCAGCAGTTTGTTTTAATTTTGAGTAGTTGTATGACATTTTCAACTTCGCTTTTGGCCTTGCGCAATTAAATTACATGTGAGTAGCACAATATAAGCATATAAAAATTTATGTAAAAGCATTTTAACTGAAAATTATCTAGAAATGCAGAATGATTACATTCCAAAAAGGTAAAATAGTGCCTACAGTAATTGCAAAACTAGATGAGTACTTTATAAATGTGCTCCTAAATGTTTAGCATTGTTCACAACTCTTAACAATTAATTTTTTAACTCTTTTAAATCTATATTATATTAATCTCTATACATAATACTAAGAGTGTCAGACATTATATCCCAGAATTGAAATCTGTGTTGTATATTCTTGTTCTTAATCACGTAGTCACAAAAGACATGCAACTGAGCTATAATATCTATTGTATCTGAAACAACCCGAATAACTCTCAATTCAATGCCAGGTAGATGGAGTATGCATACTATAAAGCAACCATGCAAATGGGTTAAATGGTATACTGATCATAGCAGTTTTCTAAAGAGTTCTACAGGTGCAGCTCAGTTATACAAAGGAGATGAATTCTTAGTACCATCTGAGACAGTTGCTGAAAGGACCCAGACATTGAAACATCCTGTCTCACAAAGATATGGCAGTCAGTACAACATTTTCAGGATGCATGTAATGTAAACTTTCATTTCCTAATACCTTACGATATTATAAACATCATATTGTTGGCTACAGTTCAGACTAAGATTGTTCAAGTTGAATCTTTTCATAACTAATAAATTCTCATGCAATACACTACCCAAAAAAATGTCTAAGATCAAAATTTGGTTAACTTCAAAGGCATTCATTTTTACCAGTTTTACAGTATGGTAAGCAAGTGAGGAAAAGACAAAGATCTGAGCAACCTGATCTAGATTTAGGTTGAACTAGGAGACCTTCAGAGATCCATTCCAATCTAAATCAATGATTAGGTGTATTTCTTGAAATATACCTTTACCATCTATTTACACTGATGTAACTGAAAACCGGACTGGGGATACATTTTATTTTTCACTTTTTACTGCAGAACAGAAAGGCAGCTTTACAGTTAGAAAATATATTTATACATTCATAAACATATTTATAAATTATAGGATTATGTGAGCTGTATATGAATTGAAGAAGACATTAAGGAAAGAAAATATTTTCCTGATCTCTCTCAACAATACCCAGTTAACCTCACTTTCTAATATACTGTGTACTACACACAATTGATGTTAACATTTTCTAACACCTTTACATAGTACTATATATTAATGGCCAATTCCTTTAAGTTAACTTACTTTCTTTTATATACAACAGCATTTGCTGTATTATTCCCTGGGTAAAAACATTTAGCTATTACCTTCTAGATATAGGGAGAAATTGCCTCATCACTATTGGATACAAAACAAACCACAGAAAGTAGCATGTGTAATGATTTACAACTGTAGGTTCATCTGCAAGCAAATGTACATTTGCTGCCAAACTTTTAAAAATATTCACATGCACACTTCAATTAATAGCAGTATGTAAATATATAACATACCCAAAATTAAATTAAAATTAATTAAAATAGTCTTTGTAAACCCAAAGAAATTTTGGCTATAGCATTTTATTTCAGTTCCCTAGGTTGCAGTTGAATCCCATTTCAGGCTTCTAAGATGCTTTCCTGGAAAATGTCCTAAACACAATGTCACTGGTAAATACATCAACATTATGAGAATCTCAAATGAGAATAGAACAGAAAACAGCACTATGAAGAAGCTGCAGACTAGGAATATAGAGGTGGGGAAGAGGGAAAGGGAGAGGAGAAGAGAGGAGGGAGAAGAAGGGGAGAGGAGGGAATGGAAGGGGAAGGAATGGGAGGGGAAGGGAGAAAAAAAAAAAAAAATTTGGTAGCCAAGAACTGAGCTGAAAGAAGAAAGGAGAATATATCCAAGGTGACAATATCAAAGGAATGCCTCCATCATCGTCCCAAAAAAAAGGTTACAAAGACAGGGGAAGAGATAAGAATGACAATTCATGGCAAGGATAAAGACATTAGAAGGAATCAGTGGAGAGACAAAACAATCTGGAAGAAAGGTTGGGCTTGACAAGAGACAAAAGACAAGGTCAGCTGTCCCATTTACAAGACTTAAGTGACAAAACAAAAGAAATGCAAAGAAAGGGGAAAATTAAAAATAAATTAAAAAAAAAAAAAAAGTAATGGTTTAAGAGAACTTCGAGGGGAAGGGAACTCCAGAAAGGAATTGCTTGCATGGAAGACAAAATCCACAGATTTACTCCACCAGTGAAGGGGCAGGAGAAGAATCAGCAGTCAATTGAAAAACTTAAGACTTATAAATGTTGAAAAAGTCAAGATAAAATCACAGGACATTAATGTAAGAAGGACAGAGACAGTCATGAACCGAGATCAGGAGGAAAAGATGGCAAATCTGGAATAATTTATATTTCATTCCATCATTTCAAGGAAAAAAGGAGAGACTGATTCTATGGAGTTTGAAGTTGGGGGAAAAAAAGGTGGGAAAGTGTTGGAACGGGATGAGAGAAATAACAGGCATTCCTAAGCATATGAAAACAAAACCAAAAACACAGAGATGATAGTCAGAAGATAAACTCAGATTTTAAGAGAGCAAACAGATGAACCTCCTGAAACGGTTTAAACTGAGATGGGTAGTTAATGACAATGAACTCATGTGGAAGCAGCGAAATAAATCACCAAAGTGGTAGCAAGAGAGATTTAGAAAAGCATAAAATAAGACTAGAAAACAGGGATCCAGGTTCAGAAAATAAGGCCAAAATGAATAGAGAGATGAAGGATGCTTGTAAGAGGAAGACTGAAACAATAACCAGTTGTAAAGATTGGAGGTGGGGCAAGGAGAAGAGAAATAAAACATTCAAGTAATGGGGGGGGGGGGGGGGGGGGGGGGGGGGGAGAGAGAATGGCAGGCATTAAAAAGAATGCAAAAATAACAGAACAAAAGAAAAAGAGCTTCTTAGGAAAGGTCAGAAGCATGCTGATACAAAAGCAAGAAATACACAATCTACTGTTGTCTAACGTCACTCAGAGCTACAGTTAGGGAGCTCAAGATGTTTCTTTGCATATTCTGCATACTGATAGAAAGCTGGCCCAGAAGAAATTCTTGTCTGCTGCAACAGGAATGTTTCTGTCCTACAGCACAATCAATGAAAACCAATTGTCTCTTAATTGCTTTGCATCAAATTAAATTATGGAGGACTCCATGGCCCAGAGGGTTGGAAATGAGATGTGGAGCCTTTCACCTCTAGGTCACTGCTACAAACACAGTCTAAGTCAATGATGACAGAGTTGTTACTGTTGTGTTAGTAAAGAAACTGATTTTAAACACCACTTTTACTGCTTTGTAACCTCAGAAGTTTGTTTTGTTTTTGTTTTTGTTTTTTCTTTTCCAATCCCTGAATAAAGCTTAATGAACTTTCCAATACTTCTAATGTCAACTTTGTGCCACCTGGGATTACAGTCTACAGTCATACCTTTTTAAAAATATTGTTCTCATCCTTTCAATAGGTTAGAAGATCCGAACAGCCAAGTTACTTTGTTACTTTTGAAGACAGTTTCAAAAATGACAGTCTGTAAATAAAATGCAATGTATATATCAATACCCCCCCCTCGCCCCCCCCCCAAATTACATATAGCATTTCTTCTTTTAAGCAGGACCATAAACACTAAAAAACATACAAACTTTGAGTGGCTTTTTTTGATTCTCTCTTTAAAAGAAAAAAAAAAATAAAAGAAACCAAAACAACACAAAGACATGTTTCTCTGTTGAAACAGCATCAAAAGGGGGATAATCCAACTTTTTGAAAACATTAACTGGTGTTAAGTACAGTTTTTCCATCAGTGATTACAGTTCATTTTCATTTCAACCTAACAGCTAAGCAAAGTCAGCTGATTTGGCTAGAAGTGCAGCAGCTCAATGGCTCAGAGAGCTGCAACGAGTGAGAGTACATCCAGCTGGAAGCCAGTCACTAAGCAACATTCCCCACGGCTCCATCTTGGAGCCAGTTCTGTGCAATATTTTTATCAGTGATCTGGATGCACGCATTGAATGCATCCCTAGCAAATTTGTCAATGATACTAAACTGGGAGATGCTGTTGACTCCGGAGGGATGTGAGACCTTGCAGAAGGATCTAGGCAGACTGGAGCAGTGGGAGATTAGCAACAGTGCAAGATTTAAGAGGAAATGCTGGATTTTGCACTTGGGATGGAGTAATGCTGGGCATTACAGCTTAGGAGATGAGTGATTGGCGAGTGGCTCTGCTGAAAGGAATCTGGAGGTGCTGGTCAACAGCAGGCTCAGCATGAGCCAGCAGGGTGCCCTGGCAGAGAAGAGGGCAAAGCTAAGAGCTTCTTAGCAATGGAACATATAAACCAAGTATTCACAGCATATGAGGTCATCTACTAGTTGGGTTTCTGAAGTATATTAGAAGTTCTTCTTTCCACTTTATTATTGGTTTTATAGAAATTCAGTTACTCTAAAGACAAAATCTTAAAGCATTTGCAGTCTTTCCTTGTAATGGAATTGGTAGCACTAGGACTTGTAGCTGGTGTACTTTTAGCATGAGCACATCTGCATACAATAGTTACATACACCTCTTTCAAGACAGGCAGAAAATAAGATACCCAAATTGAATGGCACTCCTAGAACTTTCTCTGGTTATAAAACATTTATTATATTTTAATTTTAATTTAATATTAAGAATTTTTTAACACATTTCTATCTACACAATTTCTACAATAATTATGTGTTATGATGATACTTCCTTTACTGTACAGTTCTTCCTCTGAGATCTATACAAATTAGACTTCTAGGATTTCAGTCTTTCCAGGGACAGCAGAGCTAATTAAGCTTTTCAAAACCCCAATTTTTTCACAAATACATATAGATATTCTTAGACTTCCATAAAAATGATCAGTAATTGTTTAATAGAATAGCATTAAACCTAAAATAATCATAATACTAGCATGAGTCAGTAACCTCTAATGCAGAAGTAATCATGAAAACTGCAGGCTTATCTCCACAGAAGAAAATCTGTATTGATAGAGACAAGTGACAACAAAATTTCTCTTTGGTATGGTATCCTCTAGGGCTATAACAACCAGAATGTAGCCAGAATGTTTTTTTAGTATAAAAACTTGTTCGTCATGCTTTCTCCCCTCTCACTATTTCACTGACAGATGAGTGAAATGCTGCTCACAGCCTCAAAGACTTCTAAACCTCTACAATAAATCCTGAAATCTTGCACCAAAGGATAGCTTCTGTAGACATACACTCTTACTGCCTTCAACCTATTGCATAACGTTTCCTGAGAAATGTGGAAAGTCTTTCTTCAAGCATTTTTACATCTTTGAAGGTTGTAATTGCTTTAACTAGACCACAAACTCCGCATTTGTCAGATAAAAGTTAACAGCTTTTGACTGTGAAAATGAAGTCCAGACAGTACTTCTGATACTGCTGCCACCTACATCTTCATGCACATACATACTTGAAGCCAGGTATTTGGTAGTGGCACTCACTTTTATTCATTTTAACTAAAATGTACACTATTTTCCAAAACAAACTTTTCTTCCAGTTATCTTCCAGAAACAAATATTAGTTTTCTTCATTTATTCAACTCCACTTCTAATTTAAACTTTATAAGTCAGCAACTGTGAAATAAGTGGACACAAAGGCTCGTAGTCTGTTTGCATCAGGTCTGTATTATATACTAATATCCACAATTAACATTATCATATATATTCATCACCATATTCATTATCATATATATTCATCACCATATTCATTGACATCATCAGTGATGTGGACAGCCACATGCAAACAAATTTTCTGCAGGAACTAGACATTGTAGACATGGATTTGCATGTTCAGAAGATCCATGGGGAACAGATTGCTGGGAGTTTACTTTTTAGATAATTGAATTTAAATTCTTCAGTCTGGAACTCAAAAATCTGGAAGAGTTCTAATAGGTATAACTGAATGGATTATTGGCCTCTTGCTTGAGAATCCCAAAGTGGTTTAGGTAAATCAATGTTCTCCAACTCTGCTGAACTGTCTCTTTGACAATTTCAATATTGTTGCACTAGTCTCTTCAATCTTGAAGAGCCCACATCTCCATACAAATTTGAAGATCGGCTTTATAAATAGTTCATAACAGGCTACAAAAATTACTGTACTAAATGATTAATTAACTGATTAAGGAACCTAACATAAGATATGATAAAAGAACATCTATGAGTCACATTATTGGCACCTTCAACATATCTGTAACATCTATTACCCATGAACTTTCCTTAAGGTACTGTATTTATAAATTGTAGTGTGATTCATTTTTTTTCAAGCAGATTAAAACAATTATAATGCTTCACCCCTCTCCCTCCCCCCACCAGAATCTTCCTTTTTACAATTAATTATAAGAATTGCACATCATTTAAAAACCTTTACAAAGGCCATGTATAAATAATATAGTCAACAAACACTACTCAAAAAATGGCATTGGTTCCTCAATGCAGATTATATGGCACAGTCATAAAACTCTTACAATGGAGCAGTACAGAGCATCTTGGGGCTGCACAAGGAACATCAATACCTTAAGCAAGTACTTTCCCTATTGACTTTCCATTGTAGTCACAGCCCAGGAAGCCTCAGCCCTTTTTCTTCTTTTCAGTAAGAAATAATCATCAATGTCTCAGAAAAAGAAACTTGCCACCTACAGCCTCAGAGCAATACACAGCTCAGAAGAATCTTGTCAGCAATACCAAGAACAAAAATGCTCATGAGTGTAAATGATGTCCCTGCAAAACTGTGCTAACAGCACACTGATGCTTTAATAAGTTTGATTTCAGTTAGAGAAAGACTCCTTCTTTTTCACAATACTTTAGTGATGAGAGCACTCACATGAAAGCAGGAGTGCTGATTTCTGGGCCCCAGTCAGCTTGGAACCACAACTTCTCTCCAGTAAAATGTTCTAGGCAGTAGAGAGGAAGGACCAAGAGGGGGATCTTCCATTCCCCCACTGCAGCTGGGTTACGGTGTACACAGCAGGATTACAGCCTACAAAGCACATCAGCTGCAACACTTACAGAAGCATCCATGTTGTCTCAAGAATCTTGTGTAATCTGCTTGACCCTTCACCTGTGGGGTCAGACAGTCATCCTGTCCTAGCTTGTCTAGGAGCTTGGGATACTTCCACAGAAGCAGAGAATTGCACATGCCGTTTCTCTCTTGATGGGTTTCTGTCAGTGCTAACTACCCAGCCTCTGTGTAGGAGGTTCCTACCACAAAATCTGCTTTGGATTCGAACTGAGGCTATCAAAATGAACTAGTGATGCTCAGACCCTGCCCAAGAAGTCCAATTATACCAGGGACTTAGGTACCTGCCAAAACATGTTCAGTTTACAATCCACCTCCTCTATACAGAAAAATGAAGATTTCCCACATATTGTAATGTGTTGTATTCCTTGGAAAATAGGACCACTGATGAGTAGTTTCTATTCTTCAGACTTTCCCATAGCCATAAATAATGATGCTATATGTCTATAATATAGATGATCTTCTAATTAACATGGGAAATAAATATTTATTATGAATCTTGGCCTGGACACTTGAATGAAAGATGTTGCAGCTTGCAGTACTTAAAAAATATTGGTCTAATTCCTCACTGTACTTGAAAGCTAAATCTCTTACGCTTATTTGCTACATGTTTTTCCTCTAGCAGAGTAACTACTGAAATCATTTTTCAGCTAACTTTGAAACAGTTTGCCATGATTTTTTAAACATACATTTTATTGGCATAAACCAGTTTGATTTATAATGTAGGTTTCATTGTGTGTTATTTTTCTACAGCGGCTCTTAAAAAGCTGTTTTCATTCAAAGGTACATTGCAGAGAACAAAAAAACTTCAATATAAAAAGTAATGCACCACTATAATTTGAAAGTATTCATCTCATTCACATTCCCCTGCCTCCCCTAAAAGATTTATAACACGTCTAAAACAGGAATTGATGAATTCATCAGCGTCTGGGACATTTTGATCATAATCAATAACATAATTTTGCCCTTTAAATGGGATTTCAATTAAACTACATTTTTTAAAGTAATTTTATTTTTATCATGAAAATAGTTTCTGTGCACACCAACAGCATTAACTCATGAGATGCCAGGTGCTATGTTGGAAGTGGGTGACTACATTGGCTATACAGCTGAACAATGATAATATGATACTTAATGAAGGAAAAATAAAATCCATTATGCTGTTTTACAGGTCAAATATTTAAAAGTAAGATGTTCCTTAGGTAAATAAATACAAGCATAAAAAGTAAGCATCATTACACAAGTTTAGAAGACTATTATCCAAAAATGAAGAATCTAAGGCAACAGGATATCAACACAACAGACAGGCTAGCCCAGCTTCCACAGATTTCACTTTTGAGCCTTCTCTTAGCTCTCAGGAAAACAGAGAGTAAGGCATTCCTGTAGCATCCACTGAAAGTTAACTTTACAAGATTTCTTGGATGGAAGAGTCTGCCAGCAGGTGCAGAAAGAGAACAGACAGACCACCACCAGTCTCTCATCAGATGACATTAAATGACACCATCAGAACTTATTCTGAGTTTTCTCTCTTTGGGAGCTGGTGCTTACCATGCTAGTCAGTTACGCATGGACTGTTTTTAAATGAAAATAGGATTTTCAATACTATGTGACAAGAAACTTTAGATATAAGAAACAAAAATGTAATAATAAGATATATAAGATGAAGATGAATGAACAAATATATACAAAGACATGCTAAACAAGAAGGTTTTGTGGTCTACTCCTGCTGTATAAAGCAAATTAAATCAAGTAGTGTGATCTGATTATCTTTAGGGATTACTTGTCATGGGTAGGCTACTGGTCCAGGTAGGAGCAGACTGTTACCACTAAGTGGCATTTATTGATCTTTCCTGGCACAGACTTACTGTTACATGACTTCACTGTTACCAAGAGGATGCTAGCTTTATGTCTGTCACTGTGGGAAATGAAAGAAGCCCTTACTTACGAAAGATAAAGGGATGCAATTTCGGTCTTTCATCTTTTCTAGAGCTGTACTGCTAAGAAGACATCAAATGTATTTTCTTTGTCTATGGCAATTAACTAAATCCTGGTTAAAGTGCTAAGATACAGAACATTGCATGGCTTTTATGGGTGGATAATAAGAATACCTGGATACAGGGAATAGAATTCTGGCACCTCTGGTATCAGTGGAAATATTACTGTGCCCTGAATCATCACCTTGCACAGCAACACAGCACACAATCTTCAGAGTAAGGAGAAAGGAAGAAAAACGTAGATGACTGAAGCCCTTAGAGTTTTGGTGTCACTTCTGAAAACATCTTACTGAACAGAGAATAATTGCAGAGAATTTGCATAGGATTAAAAAAAAAAAAAAAGTTCTGTAGCTTTAAGAACAGACAAAAGCATTGTAACCTTGTCCAGGGAACTGCTTTACATAATTCTTCCCAAAGTCTCTGAGAGAGGCTGTAACCAGTACAACAATCACAGTATTTTTAGTTAGTTCTCATGATTAAGCATCCAGCTAATTTTGAGACAAATTGCAAGACAAACACATCAAATTTAGAAATCAGAGAACTACATTGCATGTAAGAAAGAAAAAAAGCATGGAAGCCCAGGAAAAAGCACGTTACCACCGCTTCTCACTTTTGTCAGAAACCACTTGTCACTTTCACAGTTGTCCACGGGATATGAAAACTGAAAGTTACAGCTTGGTAGCAGTCTTGGAAATTTCACTCAATTCAGGTTGGGGGTGGGAGGAAGCTGTAGCTCCCCTTACGTTAATTCAACTACAGAGTCTATCAGCTTGTGTTTGTTTACACTTGGAAGTTGGTCCTTGGAAGCTTCAGCATACAAGAAAATCTCCTTTCCATGGTAAGCAGCCAAACAGGTATGAAACTAGTCATGAATTATCAGTTCACTTCATGGCAGCTCAGTAAAAACACAAACATGAATCAATTATAACACAGAGAAACTTGGCTTTTATATACAGCCCCCTCCCCCCTTAGTGGGGGAAATTAATTCCTGCTATGTGCTGCTATGAACAGCTTCCATCACTGTTTTACACATCCACCTAGGCTCCTTGGTGCTGTGAATGCAAGTCCCAGCTGGGAGATCCAAATTTATAATGACATTCTAGTGAGTTTCTGAGGCTCACTAAATCTGGCATGGGAGTCAGGCTCCTGAGAAAGGAATGACAGCAGATGCCCTCCAGGGGAGCTAGAAAACATGACTCATCCCGGGCTGCCACACGGGCACATGCTGGTGACTCAAGAAAAAGAACTGACAGGCAGCAGCCATAATTTCTGATGTTTCATTTTGATCTCTCCCAGCAGGTGTCACTACTATGTAGCATTCCTATAAAATCTTAAAGAAACAAATATAAAAGAAACTTCTTTACTAACCTCCAAATGCCAAAAAAAAAAAAAAAAAAAAAAAAAGGAAAACCTGTAGACTAATTATCTCAAACCTGAATAAAATAATCAGTAGGAATCTACATTGAGAAAGCTGAAGGCGGAAACTGCATTAGTTGTACATCATTTCTACTTCCACGCAGCTCATTTTCTTCTTATATATTGTTATACCTCTGAAGAGATGTCTTTAATGCAGTGGTTAATTTAATGCAAAGACTCAGCATTCCCTTCATAACAGTAATGTACACAGCTGGCCACATACCAAACTCTATCCATCTATTTTACGTAGTTAGAAAATGGCTGTTGAATGCTATTCTTTGGAGAGAGACAATAGATTTATAATAAACATGGCACACAACAAATTTTTCTAGAAACTAGTTTTAAAAAAAAATTAAAAAAAAAAAAAAATAAAAAAAAAGCAGTCTCCAAGCAGACTCTGAATATCCTACCACCCAGCTATTCTGCAGGCATTCAGACACTTCACTGTAATGTCTCAAAAATCAATAGCAATTTATTCTCTCTTTGGACCCCAAGCAACAAAAGTAAATAATACTGTCACCTCCAGTCTGCCTTCAGAACATGGTCACAAAATGGTCTTGCTACTGTACGACAGCCCTCTAGAGCTCTTCATCTATGCTGGCTTTGCTGATTATATTGGCTTTCATAAGGGACAAATGCACAAGACAGCAACACAAAGGGGTCAAGTTCTTCTTGCATATTCCAGCCAGCTAGAGCATTGAGGCTGAGTTCAGAGGAAGGCTTGGAATCTTACTTCAGTTTCACCTAAGTTGAATTTATTGGAGCAAAAATAAGCAATATTAGAAATTTGTTTTCCCATGCAGTAAAAAGGAAAAACAAAATGAAAGAAGGTGAAAGACAAGTTATTCAAATTCTTGCACCATGTAAAGGTATTTCTGAAATTCTTAAAAATGACTAAGAAAAGCTTTAAAATTCACACTCCTTACAAAACTACCTAATAACATATGCCAGAATATTCAAAATAATCCAGAATATTCAGATAGAAATTGATTTCTTAATACTGGTTTCAAATTGTGATGATTTTAAGAAAATCTATCATATGCCATCCTTCCACCATATCATTTTCCATCATATGACAGTTGGTTACCTTCTACTGTTTATAGCACCAATCATGATAACATCAGAGGGACTTTTATGGTGTTTCAAACATTCAAAATGCTAGATATGAAGAAAGGCTCAGTTAGCAACTGGTGACTTTCTGTATGCATGTGAAATGGACTCTTTTCAGGAAACACTATATACTTGTGCTTTTATCTTTGCATACTAGTCTTTACTAGTGGATGCTATGGTAAGCCTGTACAGCAGATAAATTCTCTTCCCCACCCCCTGCCCCTGCCTCCCCTTCCCCCTATCTCCAGACAAGAATTCTGATTCTTTTTAGAAATACTGATTTCTGTGGATTCATATGCATCAAGTCCAGGGTGTACCACTAATTCATATTGGCATCAAGTTCTGACTTAGAGGAGTCTGCCATTTCTCCATGTCGTTTGTACCAATGAGCACAAGACAGGGCACAAGCTGAATACAAAGCAGAGGCTGTACGGTTGAGAGAAGAAAATTTACTTTCTATTCCTCAGTAATTCCATGAAGTAATTTCTCACTCCGAAATGATAAATTGCTGGAACTTAAAAGCACCATAAAAATCTCTAAATTTAATGGATCTCGTAAGAATTCTCATTACCATCCAGGTTACAATTGTGAAATTTTTTTTTTCAGTAGGGCATAACTAGTAAAGAAAATTAGAAATTCAAAAGAATTTTAGGCTAGTATCTTAAAAAAAAAAAGGATTTTAACAACTAATTGAGAACAAATGAAGATGAGGAGACACTAAGACTATTCACACATGATATATATTTAGTTACCTGATCAAAGGGCATTTTGAATGAATGTTAAGAAGAAGCTTTGGTAAAACATTAGAAGATTAATATATTTATTTTAGAATTCAGGTGGAAAAGGGGGTAAAACCCAGTAACCACTCAAGTGAAAGTAAAACAACAAAAGAAACTGAATTTTACTTTAAGTTCTAAACTGAATGAAAAGGCAGGAAGACCGTAGAGATTTTATTCTTGTATGCTATTCACATAATCCACAAGGAGACTTGGACAAAAGAATGTCTGGAAAGAAGGTAGAAATGGAGCTGGAAATGAAGCCAGCCAGAGAGGTTCCTCTTAAAGCAAAAAAGAGAGACACAAAGAACAGGAAGTTGGCTATTCCAAGAACGAACAAGTGGTATGGAGCGAATAACACCTAAACAATAGATTATTATTCAGTTATTTAAATCTGTATAATCTGTACAGAAATTTTAACAAATATGTAATAAGCATTGAGGCATCCGAAATCAGGCTGCTAGTGTTTGACTAACTGTCTGGTCAGGACCTACACTGAACTCTCATAATCAATCCTAAGCAGACTCTTATTAGCCCCTTATAAAAATTTCAAAAGATAGAAAACAGAAAATCTCACAAGAAATTAAACAATATATCATCAACAAAGCAACAGTAAAAATCAGGAGTGATTTTCTACTGTTCCATTTGTTTCCCTCAAGAAGTATTTTTCATTTATTTTATGACTTACTAATTTTATATCCCCTATTCTCTGTAGGTATCAGTGAATGCAGTGTTAACTACATTTAGTACTGGGAACACAAAGCAGATATGTTTGAGACAGGCTTAAATCATTCCAGAAATTCTTCTGGGGCTTTGAAGTATCTCCCAGTAAAGCTCTGACAAGTGAGATAAGCTTTAACACTTTCAAGAATAGTTCTATTGTCCTTAAAGAGATCTATGGGAATGCACTGGAGCTCTGAGATTCAATAGGTCTTTAGGTATAGAGGGCACTGAGCAGTGAACATCAGATCAATGTGTACCACAGTTTCTGGCTAATCCTGTTAGTCCAATACCTGCAAAATACTAAGAACTTAAGCCAATATCCCATAAAGAATTCATGCACAAAGTCATCTTCAGAACCAAGTTTACAAAACATCTGGAATCCAAATCTGCTTATATATTAATCACAGAAGTGTCCAAGAGTGATAGCTTCATGCTCTGGCTAAGTGACTCATTCACACTCTTGGGAAGCCAGCTGGTGTTTTGCCATTGGCTTCAATGAGCATCATCAGATCACAAAGACAAGATGGGTTAATTCATACATAAACAGGCATACCCTCATACAGCTTAACATGGCTGTGATAACATACAGGGCTTTTAGAAGTTGCTAAGCAAGCTTCAAAGTACTTATGCAAGTGAAGAAGATCAAAGTGTCTAAAACTACCTTCAAAAAGTCACTCCAAGCAGTGGCAATCAGCACTCAACTAAATTAGTTACTTCTTGTCTGTTCCTTAAAGTTCTCAGGTGCCAAAACTGGAAACAGGACTTTCAGTCTGGGCCTCTTTATCCTTAAATTAAGACAGTTCAGATCAATTCTTGCTTTTCTACCCCATCATTCTTCATAGCTGCCTGCAAAGCTGCTAGCATTTAGCAGAAGAGGAGAGTATACCCACCAAAATGCATTACAGCTCTATACTTGGAGATATCTCCTGGGAAGCAGAGGACATGGGTTTATTTATCTCTCTCAATCCCTAGAAAGGACAAATCTGAAGTCTTTACAGTATAGTAGAGAGGACTAGCAGTGAGTACTCCACTGTTAAAAGAAGTTGAGCCCGGTTCAGTGAGATGCAAGTGACGGTACTGCCATATGGAAGGGATTGGGAGAAAGATGAAAGATGATAGGATTTTTTCAGTTTGGCCTATCCAATATTAACAAATGAACTATACTGTGAAACTGCAACCTGACTGTATGGAGGGCCAAAGCAACTAATGAGCGTTCAGTCATCCTAATACATCAGCTACTGACACTGCCAAATGAAAGATGTTTCTTTGTCTTTATTAGGAAAGGGTTACATTAACATTTAATTAAATATACTAACTTTTAGTATACTGAAAGTGTATATATTAAATACACTAACTTTTAATTAAAAGCACAAGAGAGATTTAAAAATTATGCTAACCAGTACCATGGTGATGCAACACGTTATAAACTGCTACCTAATTTCCATTTTTTTCACAGCAAAACTCAGAGCAAATATATTTATGCTCATTGCTAAATGAGTTTAAAGAAGTTTTGTGTAATTAAGAATAACAAATATTTAGTTAGGTGCTTTTAAAAATACATTACAAAATCCAAAATAAGCCCAAATGCAAGTGCTACTCCTTATACTTCCAGAAGAATATAAGAACACACTGTATGAATTTTACCACCTTGCCAAAATTTCTCTTTATAAAGTCTTAGTTAGTTAGGAATAAATTAACATTGGGTGTGTGAAATGCATGTGACAGAGGCAATATTGGTTTAATATTTTGCCATATTTATTTTGTATGCTGGCCATTTCCTCTCCTTGCTGCAGAATCATAGGAAATGGAAGTGAGGAAGAAGAGATCAATGAAAAACAAGAGGGAAAAAAGAAAAGATTGTCTTTGTTTTTAATTCAGCATGACAAATTCACCATTTCAAAATCTTAAAAATGTGGCATTTTTGTCTGTCTTCTGATCCTTTCATAGAGTCTTGTCTACTCCAGCATTTGTATGTATATATGTCTAATTATTAAACTATTAACCTCTCTCCAAAATTCTCTGAAAAAGGATGATTTGGGGTCTTACTGGTGTAAGTGCTCTCATTCCATATATGCTCCATCAGTATTTTCTGTCATCAAGAGGCTGGGTGAGCCCCACCCTAAAGCCTACTGTTTATAAGGAACTGATGAGAGTTAACAAGATTATTTACTATGTTTGTAATGAATCAAATCCTCCATTCTAACCAAATCTCCACTAATTACTCCAACTACTAATAGCTACCCTAAACAAACTAAGAATTAAGAAGGTGATTCATTCTAATCACCACTTTGCCAATATTGCCAATAAGGTTACTGCTAGGATACTAATGCAGACATTTTTCATTAGGATGTAAATAAAAATTGTTAACTTACTTTACATCTCTCAGATAACTAGTTTTGATTGCTAATCAGTTGAGGCCTGATAGACATTTGAAATTTAAAGGAAAAAAAATATTTAAAAGGACACCAGTGTGCTATAAAAAAAAAAAAAAAAGAAAAAAAAAAAAAAAAAAAAAAAGAAATTGACTGCATAAGGTCCTTGCTTCCTGTCCTTTCCAATTCTTTCCTTGAAATCATGGTATATGAAATTCTAAACATGATCTTATCAGAGTGTGGGTGCATGAGAGAACATTATATAATAGGGAGTTCTGAAAATACAGGATAAAATTATCAAGGGAAGATGTAACAAGTCTAGGCATTCAATTAGACCAAAAACACAATGCACTAAAAGCTAGAGTACGATATGTGGTTCTCTAAGTTTTTGTAACAGAGTATGTTAAATAACTTGAAACAAGTTTAGCAATATTAATGAAAGTTGATATTACAAAAAACAAGTCTCACTTCCAACTGAGGCCTCCTCTTTCTTATATCTTTCTAAACAGCACTTCAGACTACGAGTTCCAATTCATTCCTAATAATTTTTAAATAATTTTCTCCTGAAGTTTAACACAGAGTTCCAAAAAAAACTCAAGTAATTTAAATTCTTAACCAGAATTCTTAGAGGAATATATATATTTCAAATGCTGGAAGCCAAAAAAGAAAGTGTACCATCAAACTCAACTTCTCACAAATCTCTTTGCATAAAGCTGAAAGGGTACTTTCAAGACAGATGTAGTTTCGTAGCTTATGGCTGAAAATAAGCAGTGACTGTATATTAGAAGCAAGATTTACAACACAGTTCACTATTTAGATTACTTGTTGATTCCTATTGTAAGGCTTTGAGTCAATTCCTTGTTTCTTTACTAAGATTTAAATATCCAGAAACAAACTTCCACTAAAGGAATATGGGAAAAAAAGAAAAAAAAAAAAGTGTTTCAAGGAGCAATGGAATGCATTAGGGCTACCTCCCAATGCCATGATTATCATCAAAGGCAAGATCATAAATAGATAATCCAGATTTCAAATCTGATTTCAACAGGGCACAAAAATGAAGCAAAGGTCAAGGTATTGAATAAGGAGAAATTAGAGTGGCTCAGTGAATGTGCACAGAAAGAGAAAGCAGCTCTATAAAAACACATGGGCATATCCCCAGCACGGTGCTATTCCATTCAGACACAGCACCATTAACTGAGCTTGCATACTTTCCTAACTCTAGTAACATTTCATGCACACTGATGGGTGCTATTTATTCTGAAGAAGAAAAAAAAAAAAAAAAAAAAAAAAAAAAAAAAGCATGCTAGTGCAGCTATAATGCTTCTGTGCATATGCTAACTTATTATATTCATTACATAAAATTAAATATAACAATCAAAGTAAACACAGACAGTGCTCAGCAGAGCTTAATTCCAGTACTGCATTATTTCAGAAATGCTTGATCTCAATGCTGTAATAATAATCACTTGGTCTGCATTTGAAAGTATGTAATGTTACAAATATATGTATTAAATATTACCAAAATTAGAAAAAAGTACCCTAATATCAGAAAAAATATGAATGAGAAGGTTTCTGATAGAACAGCATTTTTGGAAAGAGTACTGATGCTGAAAGAATAATCTAATTCTCACAAAAGGCTTAGAAACATTTCAAAGTAGACAAGAAGTAGATTAGGGGTATGATCTCACAGTTAAATACTATTGAAGAGTTTACTTACATGACACATCTAGAACTCAAAGTAACCATTTATTCAATGATTTTAAAGACATGGAACACGTAGCATCTACTTATTTTAAATGAGTAAAAACAAGACCAAAAATTTAAAATCTATTTTGAAATCTATCTTAGCACTATTATAAACAAATGCGAATACATCTAAACTAAAGATTTTCTTTACTTACTTTGCCATCATGACTGAACACTTATGAAAAAGCATTTAACTGCTAAAACAATCCAAACCTCCATCAAAGAGGTGTGTATCTTTTTAATTTACAGTTAGAGACAGTCTTACAAACATAAATAAGAAAATGTAATTAAAGAGATTTATCTATGTGCACCACATCATCTAAATAAAAATATCATCTTTTGTAACGTGTTCTGCAACTCATACTTGGATATATTTCGTACTGCTGATCCATTTGGTTTTCTTGATTCACCTTCATTTCTTGAAGATGCTCCAATCAAATTTAAATTAATAGAATCCCCTCCCTCCCCCCGCAAATAAGCAGACTGTATTTTACTGACAGAAGACTGATTTTGTTTGCTGAAGTACACTGATGTCTTTACCTTTTATTTTGTATTCTAGTCCCTGGGACCATACTCTGAGTTTATAATGAGTTAATTCCAGCAAGAAGATAAAGTTTTGATTTAATTCATTTTATGTAGTGAACGTTATTGATCAAAACAGGCATATAATTCCTTCTTTACAATGACACAACATTTATAGAGGCCTTTTTTTTTTTTTAGCAGAAACCTATGATTTGATATGAACAATGACTTTTCTTAAAAAGTAAATGTTAAATTCACTATTTAACACTGCTATTTTACAAAATTGCTGAGTTTAACAAATATTAACCTATAGCCATATCTAATTTTAATCCCTATTTGTATTTGGTATATTTTTACACCAAGTTTTATTGCAACTAAATGATAAATTTCAACATTTTTCCATTTTTTTAATGCTTTACAGTATTTCATATTTGGGTAGTTCTAGCATTTCCCTCACTGAAGTCAATGTGACTATTAAAGAACAACAAGCAGGTTTGTCAATCTTTTTCAGCCTGCTGGCATAAACAAACACGTATCTCATTCAAGTATTTTTCCTTAAATCTATTGACTAACAATGAAAAATATGACACAAAACAAGCACGTTATTTTGCACACAGAGAAAACCATATAATGAAACTAAGCATAACCAAGTAAAGATTTACTCTTAAGATAATACTTAAAAGTGGAAGAAGGAAATCTTCTTCCCAATGGATTCTTTAGCTGGATGATTCCTTCTCTCCTGCCACCATCTCAGAGAAATATTTTTAAGATTATTTCCCTAATGCCTAAACGGGAGAGTTAAGATAGTAGTGTCTGTCTCTGTAGGCCCCACCTTTGGCCAGAAGCTACCTGCCTGCTTAGGAGGGCAGCAGAGATGACCGCCTGCCAGCTCTACAGCTGCTGCGTTCAGACTAACATCTCCAAAACAACTTTCATCATTTTAACTGAAAGCTCAGACTCTCTGAATTTCAAAGGACTTAAACAGCTGGAACTGGTTGTCTGCTATAACAGGAAAATAATTGTTATCATGCATTAGGTTCCTTAAACTTAATTCTCCTCTTATCTAACAACTAGTACTACTAGGTTAAACACAGCTAATGTTGTTTGCAGTTAGCTGCCAGTTGCTGAATTGGATTTATTTATATGAAGCCTGAATTATCCAAACAACCTTTACTAGGATAATATTCCTATCACATAAAAATGCAATAAAAAGCTTTACTCCAGGCAATCGGTCTTATAAATAACAGCAGGTTAACCTGAAATATCCCTTCATGTCACAAATAGATGTATATAAAAACTCTTTGTTTAATTTTATAATTACAAATTATCTTACTGAGTTCAGTAGAACAATTCATCTCCGAAGGCATTCTTTATTTGCAAAAATGTTTGCATAATGGGCCATGAAGTATAAAAAAACGCTTTTATTTAATGCTAATTAGCCACTGCAAAACTGTCGTCCCTTCTCTATAGCAAAGGGCAGAAGACAACAACACTTCATAAAAGAAAGATGTAAAGTTATCTAACCTTAAACAGACAGAAATGCATTCCAGCATTTTCTGAAGTTCACCAAGCTGTTAGATCCCATTTTTTCATCATGACTTTTCACCAAAACCATATTCCAAAGAAAAAAGTTTCCAAATCTACACTACAGCTCTACTGCTCTCAACAGATGCAGCGTGGTGAGGACAGAGTGGAAGAGGGGAAAGAAGTAGAGGAATAAATCAATGAAGTGACAATTAATAAGACAGTTCTTTTGGTCCCGAGCAATATAAAATTAGCTGCTATTGCTAAGAGATATGATTTGCATTTACAGAGCTAACAGCTACAGTTTAAGACACTAATTTCCTACAGCTGTTTTGTTACTCTCTTTGCTGCAAGTCATCACCCCACAATGTTTGGCACAGTGGATGTGTTTCTATTCCCTCCTTTTCCCTAGAGTTCCCTTTGCAGCTGATAATCCTGCACAAGTCCTTCCTTTTGTCCTTCACATCCCTGGCCAGATGCAACTCCAGCTGGACTTCTTTTTCCTTAACCCCATCCCTGCACATTTGGACAGTGTTCCTCCAGGGTCACCTGCCCTTGATTCCAGCTCTTACATGCTTACTTTACAGTTCTGAGGTTTTTTTGTTTGTTTGTTTTTTTCAGGAACTCCTTGCTAACCCATACCACATTTGCTTGATTTGCTGCACACTAAGCTGGGCCACTCTTGAACTCAGGGAGAGAATCCCCCAGGTGATACCTGGTGGACTGCAGCAGCTGAGGAGAGCCTCTCAGCATGCTGCCACTGCTTCTGTTGACTCTCCTTGAGGGCAGCAGCCTCTAGCCAAAGACATGTCTTAACTGCCACAATAGGGCTGGTTAGATCTCATCTGTCAGAGCCTGGAAAGGAGTCTAAAATCCCAGCTGGAGATAAAAGTAAGCCTATTTTATTTTGCACTGAAATGACCTAGCATGCAGCTAGTTACAATTAGACAAATTGATGGTAATGGGAGTGGGGGAGTCACACTATAGCTGTTTTGCAAGCAAACGCCTTGTAATAACAAATGGGTTACATTAGAACCTACTTACCTAACCACTAGCAAATAATCCAAAGAGCAACTTATAAAAAGAACAAATGGACATGTTGAAAGTACAAGTGGTGTTGTACAGAAATATTTCGTGTACCACTTCTCTGAAAGAAAAGTTTAGTACAGGAAATAGAAAAGCCTAAAAAATGTCAAAGGTAGAAACACTCAGGCGCTTAACAAGTACCGGACAACATTTTATTTTTTTTTAAATGGGTGCATTTCATCATGTTTGTAAATAGAGGAGTGCTTTGGACTCAATGGGAAAATAATGTAACTTTTGAGAACCAGAATCTGCATTATTTTAATAAAGAGAAATCCCAGCAAGGCAGATGAACTAACTGCCTACTCTGAAAAGAGGGATAAACTACTCTGCCTTAAGTTATCAAAATTGTAGTAGCATAACAAAAGAGCTGCTGTAGTAAAACCACAATTTGATTCCCAGCATAAATGACAATTTACAGTCAGCAGCCGCTACAAGTAACATTGACTAAAGCACATGAACTGAAACAATTCTCCTCTAAGGAAGCTGAACAGAATTGGTAAAAACTTGTGCTAATTACTGCCTGGTTTCATCTCCACTGTAGGTGATGTTGTGTGTACTAAAAGAAAGACACTACTGAATATACCAATTCTTCAGTTACGTTTTTTCATGACCAGTGGTGAACTAAACAAATTCAGTTAAGATACAACATTTGGAAATTAACCAGATAAGTGATGAGTAAGAATAAACATAATTGAGAAAGATGGACATACTGCCAAATATTAATAAAGATATGATTCATCTCATTTTGAACAGTCCTTTCAACTACTCTTGGGACAAGTATTCATTATTAGATCTTTAAAATGTCAGCAACAAATTTTGTCTATTTCACCAATTCTAGAATTTATAGTTCACTAACAAGCAATTTTAGCTAGGTTGATCTATTAAAACAATACTGTTTTTTAAGATAATTATATTTGTTTTGTTACATACTGGATTGCTACACAGCATATTTTTAACTCATAATCAATACAAATGATTGATGCAATATCACAAACTTATCATTTCCTTTTTCATTGAAACAGAAATAGAGCCCATAAAGGTTAACTTCACAGAAAAAGTATTAGCCTTACAGCATTACAGCACAAAGACAGGAGACAGTTATTTATGGACCGCTGTTCACCATTATCCTTTTCGGATTCTACAAGAAGGCTAAATATTGATGCATTCCCAAGTCACCTTTTCCCCCCTTTGGTGTTAACAAGTAGGAGTGTGTTTTTGATGCTCCCAATTTGTCAAGATCAGGTGAACTGAATGGTTTTACAGAGAACACGATTCCAACTCCTTCAGGGGCTATAAAACCACATTAAACTCTGCTTGTTATTAATAATTCATTGCACCTTCCGTAGTTCACTACAGGGGCATCACTCTTAGGGCATCATTCTTATTGAAACAACTTAACAGGAAAAGTCAGATAAACAGTGTTCCCATTAAAATGAGAATAAGCCTACCGTCATGAACCCTGGAAAACTGAAAGTTCTACAGACGTCCATTTTTTATAATTTTCAGACTAAGTTCAGCATTCTACACTCCCTTCTAAAACTTGATATTAACAATAGATCAGTAAAAAATACCAAGTTTCTTCTATCTACCAAGATTTGGCTTATCTGCAAATTTGAAGAGTCAGATTTCTGCACACCTAGGTATACCGTCAATGCATTCATACTCTCATTATTCTGAGACCCATTTACTTCAGTTTTTATTCAATTTATGTATTCTTCAATATTTACGTCAATTATGGATTAAACAAAGCACATCCCACAAAATCTAATTACGATGCAAAATAGTTTGACTTGAAATTATAACACTTTTCAATGCAGTAAAAAGAAAAAAAACTAAGTCAGTTACAATAAATACCAATTAGTATACATAAATAAAGAATATGTGACTTTGTTCTTCATGGTCATGGAAGAGATGGCTCATATAGAATTATGTCACGTATTACTCACGTATTTGACTACAATGCACATGACAACAATTAAATAGACACATTTAAAAAAAAAAAAAAAAAAAAAAGGCATTCCACATAAGCACATTAAGGAAGGGATTAGAGACCCAAACTGCATTTGTGCAATTTACCTAATGGAGCAAAATTAGCGCTGAGGTATAAGTACAATAGCATTGGTAATAAAATGAAACAGGAAAAAAAAAAAAAAAAAAAAAAAAAAGATTTTTATTTATAAAATTACTTCTGGTTTGAAAGGAAAGCAAGTCCATTTCAAATGCTTAGTCTGCTGAGTAAAATGATAACTTATGCATTAAGAATTTCTAGTCATATGAAAATTAGAATTCCAACTTAGTTATCTTCCACTAAAAAATAATAATAATCTGCTACTGTATTACCTTTAGATTTAACTTTTATGAAGAATAATGTTACTTAATGTATGCTTTAGGTCTTCTTGTACACTGGCGTTAAGAAGGACAAAAACTAATCCCGAGTGTGAAAAAAATATTATATGTATGTTCAGCCTCATTACAATCCACATCTATGTTTGCTCATATTTATGGGATTGGAGCGGAAGCTGTTTAATACAAATACTCTTCATTGAGATTTCTTTTGTTGTTGTTGTTCTGGTACACAGCTTATCTCCTGGGTTTTGAAGTCAAACACCTACAATGGTCAATACAATCCTATCTAGTCCACACCTGTAGATAGGAATGCAGGGGGAAAAAAAGCAAAGAAAAACGTATGTTCTGCTTGAAGGACTGAGGAGACAATCAATATCTCTTGTCAATTCTCGTATTGTACTCGCACACATTTGGACAATTTAATTCTCCAAGGAAGGATGAAAACAAGAAAAGCCTTAAACTAAAGAATAAAGGAAAAGTAGATACTTTAAAATTGATAGCTAAATACTCAAAGCAACTGAAGAATGTATTCCATAAATATTTATTTAGAATTTTTACCTGGGATAGTTCGAGGAACAGACAAAGGTCCCAAGTAAATGTCATTAATATCGCAGCTCAGGAAAATGCAGTTTCTAGGTAACCTATCTGAGCTCCAGAAATGTTTTTAAAAAATTAACATAAAAATAGAAAAAAAGTTGGACTTTGCAGATAGCAAAATGCAGAACTCTAAACAATATGAAATTCTAAAGAAAAAAAACTAAGACCTGCCTCCCATGCAGGAAATATTACTGATTAATATCCGCACGAGGTTACTCTTATAAGAAATTATACTCCCATGCTGCCATGAAAGGATGGCAGATTAATTGCTTAAATAAAAATGTGGTAGATATTGACCAGCAAGAACTCAAAATGCTCAGCACTGTTAATTTTAAGTTAAAAGTCAGATCCTCCAGGTAAGCCACCACATGAAACTCAAACTCATCCAAATCATCACCACCTTATGTAAGTAAGGAGAAAGAACAGTCACGGCCTTTGTTCTGGCCAATTGCTTCACCCTTCCTCATTGTAATTTTCAGGATGCTTGGGTCTGACTTCTTTGGAGAAGTAGGTACAATACCTGAAAATCTTATTTCTATTAAGAAATAAGGTACTAATGAGCTGCTTGCTGTAAATTGCACTCAGCATCCAGCACAGATAAATGACAAAAGGGCAAAGCCTCTGAGGTATATGAGACTAAAGAATTTTACTACTACACTTTGGACATGTTTTGGAGGAAAAAGAAGACTGTCTTTATTGTCTGTATCATCATTCTGTAGATATATTATCTACATAATTGTAAAGGCAAACTTTAGAGGAATCATTTCTGATTATGTTGCAAAAACAAGGACAGTAAGGCTTTTAGATACTGATTCTTCACCCCGAGTACAATACCTGTTGCCTGATGTTTCACATTCACTCCCTGCTCAGCAATGTATTAGCCCAGGAAGGTTGTTTTTCCTGACATAAACCCCAATGACAAACAGAATTACATTACTGCCTTACAGTAAAAACAGCTGTTATGACTTCTCAGAAAAGTCACTTATTTTTACTAAGATAGTTGACATCTAAATCTGAGAAGCTGGGAGGCAATAAAAGGGACCCAAACTTTCCATCTAAAGAAATCTACATTATTTGACAATGTCTTCACTGCTAAAGTAAACAGAGCCTAATTCTCTAGTAAAGATATGCAGCAAGAAGATATGCATAACAATTTCATTTAGATAAAATGAACAAAGAAAACAAACATTTCTTGATCTTCTATCTTAACCCCCCTCTGTTTGCACAAATGGCAAAGTAAATTAAGACTCTGCCTGTGCACACAGTCCTTTGTCCTCAAAGGGCTGCCTAATCATATTCATGTCTCGAAATGAAGTAAGATTTCAAAAGCTGTATTCACACGAAATCAACTATCTGAGTTTTTTGCATGTGGCAATTGCATCCTAAATTGGTTTACAGCAGGCTGTCTGCTTTCTCTTAGCTCAGGAAACTGATTAGATGAACAGTTCTAAAATAACACATTTGAAAAGAAATGAGAGCTAATATTGCATACGTATTTCACATAGTGACATGCAAGGACTTCTCAGCTCCTTAACAGAATTATATCAATTGTCCCTCTACTGCCCACGGAGATTCCTTATACTTTCAGTTTTACTTCTACTGAAGAGAAAGTTGATTGCTTAATATTGAAAAATCAGGAATGGAAAACATATTTTTAAACTACTATCAGTGTCAGATGAAAGTAGGAAATGCCACACTTTCAGAAGTGGAGTGCACTATGAGAAACATTTTAAGTCTTGTCATTGAATATACTTAATAACATATGCAAGAGTTATGTAGTACTATTTGAAGATTAGATGGTATTTTAATGTAAAACACTACATAAGTGAGAAGAAAGAAATCAAATCCTAAACATATTTGTGATGGAACATCACAAAGCTGAACTCACAAAACAGCCTGATCACTTTAATGCAAGTTATATGACTTGTTCAGAAAGTTACCTGGCTAAGAACCAGAATCTCAGCAAAAGGTAAGCATATTAACATAGAGCATCTGTTCACTGATTTGATACACTGTTGGATTAGCTATATGGCGTTACATGCAACATTAAAGTATCCAATGCTTGTTAAATGTGTAATTATTTTTCTCTTCATATCAATAAGAAGAAAAAAATAATTCAGAGATGCACTTCTGTAACACCTAAGCAGAGCTGCACACAAAACTCAGTATGCAAAAACAAAAACAAACAAAAAATCTACCCATGTTAAGTACCTATAATTCTCAATAGTTCTCAAGTACGAATGAGGAAGGAAATTGATAGATTGAAGCATCAGCCAGCTGAATTCAGACAACACAGGTGAACTTTCAGAGCACTTCAGGGATCAGCTGCATGACTCCTGTTGATTTTAGGACAGGTAATTCATAGTCCTGTATTTGTCCACAGAACAAGTAAGGCACAAGAAATGGCTCCTGAAGTGCCTCCACTAAGCTTCAAATGTTTAGTAAAACTGATGCGGCCAAATCCCCATGCTGTGCTTTAAAATAGTGAGTTTTAATGTTATTTCAGAGCAGTGCTTGGTACTTTTATAAGGCTGTAATGCATTTTCGTTTTACCTGTATGGGAAAAAAAAAGAATGGAAAACAGCAGGAAATCAGCTATTCTAAGAAAGGAAGGCATAAAATGTAAACATAATGAAATAAAGAAGCAAATGAAGAAACTCTTTGTTTCCTTTATTAGAAATATGGGAAACAGATTGTGCTCATCTTGCTTAGGGCCAAGAGCTGCATTGTGTGGAATTCAGCCAGGCTCTGCCACACAGCTCACTAAGGAGTTTTGCTGTGTTAAAGAGTAAACCAGATGGGACATTTGCTTCCAACAAGATAATTCTAATGGAAATTGCTAAAAGTACTGTAAAAGAAACTTTTCAGCTTCATCTGCTATTTTATTGTGTACAATGAGGGCCATCAGAAAAAACAGAATATGAAAAAAAAAAAAATCAAAACATCAGTCATTAGACAGTCTTCAGATTTATCTGCCTCAGAGCTCCATCTGTTTACATAAAGGACACATCAGACTAAAGCTAGGTCAAATATAAGTGCAGAGTTAATATCAATAAAATACTTTAAGATTATGTAAAGTCAATAAGCCAAAATACTTGACTTGACAGTAAGCCTACAGATTCATATAGGTTGGAGAAAAGATACAAAGCATGTCAACAGGCTGCTACACCCAGGGCCCAGGGAGACTGTAATAGACAGCAACCTTTTAGTTCAAGATCATTAAGTCAACATCTCAAGTTCTTAGGAGAACCCCACATTTTCCAGATGAGCTACAAAAGATTAAAGCAGAAATTATATTACGTATACCTCCTGTTCTTGACAATTTCTCATAAGCCTAAGAATTATGACCTGACTCTCCTAGAGCAAAATAAAAAGTGGTTTTTTTTGTTGTTGTTGTTGTTGTTGTTTTATTGTTGTTGTTTGTTTTCTTTTTTTTTAGGTCAAAAAACCTGTTCCTGGCAGTAAATGGCTTTGGCTGCAACCATGTGATCACAACAAACTTATCCTTACAAGAAGAAAAACGGCGATAAATACACTGTGCTGTAAACAAAGTAGTTCAGATACCTACTGAGCCTAATGCTTCTACAAAAGTGGGTCAATAAGCATACGGAGACAGGGTCATGCTTCATTTGTGGCAAGTTTGGCAAGTTATACAGTTTGGCAAGTAGAGGTAACTACAACTAAAAATTTACTGTTATAATGGGCAATACATATATAACTTACTGTTATAATGGGCAATACATATATAACTTAATCTTGCTCTCTCAGACCAAAAACTGCTCTAAGCTCACTTTTGTTCATGAGGAACTGCTCTACAGCAGACTTAGATGTTCTTTATAAGCATCCTTTGACTTTGTCCTGCCATGTTTCTTCAATCAGCTGCAGAGCAGACTGGAATGAAATTGATACGATTGGATAAAAGAAAATCAAATTTTTTCAACATTTAGTTTCAGTAATCTGATTATGAAGCTTTTAGTAATAGTGTAATTACTTTGAAGTTCTGAACATATGCTTCCACTGAAAGTATTCCACAGAGGACACAGTATCAGAAAAGGGAAGAAATGCAAAGATAAATGTACCAAAAATATGTCAGCTCATCACAAAAAGTAAAATTGAAAGGAGAACCATATGCCAGAGACATAATATGATGTCCAATATGAACCACGTTCATTTCCATCATCCACAATCCTTAATTTAACACCAATGAGGAAAGCAGAAAATACTTTTTCCATGACCTCAAAGGATATCACCAGGAATTTACAGGATTAACATTAAAAAAAAAAAAAAAATACACAAAAATGACTAAGGTAGAAGGCAACTGAACACTGTTCCTTGAATTTTGAAGGGAAAATTCAGTCAGTGCTAATGTTACCACTGATGGAAAGGGTGCCTTAGAGAAATGTCTCACATTGTCTTGAAAAGCCCAGATATTTCAGCTTCCTGTGATTCATGCTCTTTTGAAGTTAACTAAATATCCTTAGCTCTATACACTGAAAGATATTAAATCTGATATATTAGATCTGACACAGGACAGTTCTATTGTCTAAATTTACCAGAATAATAATAATTAAAAAAAAAATCAATGAACTATGAGGGCAAATTCACCATTGAGCAAAGCATTTAGAAATCTTACACAAAAGATGTAGAAAAGAACATCACAAATAGTAGAAAAATACAGGGAAAACAAAGTAATGGAACTAGTGGAACCATGGCATCATGCAGAAAAGCTTTACATTTACAGAGAAAAACAGTGATGAACAAAGCCAAGCACATCTTGTTAGTGGAAAAAACAAGGTTTGTTTTTAATAATTTAACAACGCAGATGTATTTGTGTTCATCTATATCATCACAAGCAAGCTTCGTATATAATAATCTTACTCTTTTAAGTAAAATTCAAGAATTTTGTAATGACAAGATTTCACAGATAAAAGTGAACAAGGATGCCTGAGTGATAGTAAATATATTGTTCACAGCACCTCCACCAATAATGCGGCACAACCAACACTTTTTGATGGCAAATGCACTCAAAAGCTGTTCTTTAATTTCCTGAACATTAATATATTATAACCTTGCTGTCCTTTAAACTACTATGGAATGACAGGCTCTTTCCTCAATTAGTATCCTCATTCATCTTTACCAGCTTCTGCTGTTCTTAAACAATAAATCAAATCAACTTCTAAATGCTTTTCTTTAATATACTCAGTTCAAGATTGCATACACTCAGACAATGGGTTTAAGCTTAGAGGTTGGAGGCATAGAAAAACTGTGACCATAAAAAATCCTTATAAAATCACAGAACACAAGGCAAGTAAAAAATGATTTTTTTTTCTTACCAAAAGATCTATGCTACAAGGACAAATAACATATAGCAAAAGAACTCCTGATTCAACTCTGAGGCCCCCAGCACATGGAGGACATAGACCTATTAGAGTGAGTCCAGAGGAGGGCCACAACGACAATCAGAGGCTGGAGCACCTCTCCTGCAGACAAGCTGAGGCCGTTGGGGTTGTTCAGCCTGGAGAAGAGAAGGCCCCGGGCAAACCTTTTCGCACCCTTCCAGTATCTAAAGGGGGCTACAGGAAAGCTGGGAGGGGACTCTTTGTCAGGGAGTGAAGTGATAAGAGGGTAGGCTTAGATCAGATATTAGGAAGAAATTCTTTACTCGGAGGGTAGGGAGGCACTGGAACAGGCTGCCCAAAAAAGCTGTAGATGCCCCATCCCTGGAGGTGTTCAAGGCCAGGCTGGATGGGGCTTTGAGCAACCTGGTCTAGCGGGAGGTGTCACTGCCCGTGGCAGGGGGGTTGGAGCTGGATGATCTTCAAGGTCCTTTCCAACCCAAACCATTCTGTGATTCTATGATATCATAAATACAGAGGTCATAATTACCCTCACTATCTAGAATACGTCAGGGATTTAAAAAAAAAAAAAAAAAAAAAAGGCAGGAAAACATGATTAATTTCTCTGAAGCACTTCATTCATATACAAAGCCACTTCTTTTGGAAAGCACTATCAGATATTTCGAAAAAAATGCTGAAGATGCTGTGGCTTACACAAAATAGGCATATGGCCATTGTAAAACAGAAAACATCACTAAAATATCCTACATAAAGGTAATGTGTATTTAGTGCATCATAATTGTGACAAATTATTACTGAAATGTTTTGACTGAATTCATGAGAACTCATGAATCAAACAGATTGACTTGAGAGATGCATGTTTACCAGTACAAGTACCAGCTACCGCAGTAGAAATGTCTGGACATTAAATAAGAGGCAGCCTTTCAATTAATTGATCAATAATTTCTACCCTTAAGATTGCTGAACTCAAATTTAATTTCGATAAATGTCTGGAAAAAAATTGAATGATTCCTCGTCTCATCATTTTAATACAGATTTTATAACCTGTATGTGGCAAATCTCTCACAGTTATTTTCATAATCCTCAGAAGAGTAACTTTTGTGCTAGATTTTTTCCTGGGTCAAACATTAATAATGCAAATGTAGATGTGAAAATGTTTATAAACTAATGCAATATAAAAGCTACTAAACCATCTTTTGGGCAATATAATCAGGCAGGCCTCACTCTGCCTCAAAAAGTGCAGGGCAGTGAACTGATTTTCTCCATCTTGTCCAACCTCAGGAAGAAAACAGATGAGAGGTTTCTGATAGATTCTTGAATTGTTGTGTAAGGTAGCCATCTTTCCACTCTTTTTGCACTGACAAAACACAAAGGCATGGGGGGCCGGCCTACAGTACAATATATGGAAACAGAAAAAATGTTAAAATACAGTTTTTAAAGATCATAATTTACTATATTAAAATTTATCTACTTTTGAAATAAGCCCTAAAATGTAAACACTTCCAAGGTACAACACACTGTAGTTCAGAAGGTAAAAATAATGTATTATGAAATAACAGACAGTTATGTAATTAAAGCCTGCCTGCTAATAATCTCCAAACTGAACTTTACAGTTGCATTCTCTGAAGTTTGGGTGTATATCTGTATATTTCTAAATTTCCATTTTTTCTTGTTTAATGGAAAACTCCACGTATCACTGGCTACATTTTGTGTTAATTTTCAGTACAATACTTATGTACAATACATCATACACACACAAAAAAATCAATAAATAATGGAATTGATTGAAAAGAATGAATTGTCTCTCTTTTACATAAAACTACTTTGCAAAGTATCAGAGTTTCGACTAATGGCTGTACTTTCCCTTGGGCTTCTGCTAATTACAATGATTTGAAAATCCTGTACCATTCTCAGTATTGTTGTCTGCTTCTGTAGCTTGACCACTTACACAACAGATAGTCTCATGATACAGCGTATGCTAGTTCAATAAATTCATTTGAGTAAATGGGGATGTATGTGCTTCTAATTAGGAAAGCTACTCTACTTCTTGAGGCAATGCTATCAAAACAGAATCCAATAATGGCTTCAGCTGTCAATGCACCTACAAAAATCACACACATTACTTTGGCAAGGACTCTTAAGCAGTAGCATTTGCTGTTATTCATTACAAAATATCATATGAGTTTGCATATTTTGTTAGAATAGGCCTTTTTCTAATTACTTCCAGTTAGCAGTGGAATTTGGAATTCTTAATTTTGTTCTCATCTCACAGATAGGCTGGAACAAATATTTTCATAGATAAAAATAGATACTATAGTCACACATTCATTATGCAAGAATTTCTTTCCTGCTACAAATGCTGTTTTCAGTTTATCTTTGTCATTTTGTAAAAGTGAGAGAGGAATTCATATATAACCTCTTTTTTTGGTCCAAAGGACTGTGAAATCCTTGGTCAGCTCTGGATACGTTCCTGACATCAGTAGAAGCTGAGCATATGCCACAATAATTAAGGGTAAACATACACAGGAAGGACTACACAGATCAAAATGCATCCTGCTAAAATTGTTTTGTCCTATTTTTGCTCTCTCCGTCTGCACTTCCCACTTATCTTGATCTGACGTTGGTGTTCACTGGGCCTTTCCATTAGGATGATATCCAGCAAAAATGGGCAGGTTTTTTACTACAATAGTAAATTTAATTAGTTCAACAGTTAAATTAGTAATATGGTCAGTGAGAGGAATGAGGCATGATGCACAGATGGCAGCAGAGAATGTGGGGGAGAAGGAAGGGAAAAAGAAATAGGAACAGTATCTTTTCATGACTGATTCATCTATATCTGAATTGACTTACACAACTCTACTACCACAAATATTTAGCACAATACAGAAGCAGATCTTACACACGTATTTATCCTATCCACTCACCATCCCATTTTCAGATATACCACTACTAACCAGACAACAGAGAAAAGAGTCAGACTCTTCCTCTTCCAGGAAACAACCAAATCCAAAATGCCCACACATATCTAACAGACCTTACTGATAGTCATAACAAAACATTTTGTATGAAAAGAATCAACAAAATACATATCCATTTGTTCCACAATACATATCCACATTTGTTTTACATATCCAGTAAAACAAATGCTGTCTCCTGATACAGTTCTGTACATATTACAATTACACTGGCAGAGAACAAAAAGGCTTGAAACAGGTCATGTGCCTGAAATGCCAGTATTCTTTTATATTCAGATTTCATTTAATATTTAATCAAATTAAACCTCAGAAAGATTATTCCACATATTCCTGAAGTAAGTATTTTAGTGATCTACAACACAAAAATACCATTATTCCAGTATGTATTGTGGTAGAAACATCCAGGGTGTTATATTAAACAAAATAGAATACCAAGATGACAAATAAACCAACCCTCTACTTAGAAAACTCTCCAAACACTTTTCCTTTGGTTGCTAAGCTGGCACCAACCTGTGCATCCCCAAGCCTGCCACTGAGACTTGATTGCAACTTCCAAATGCGATTACCTTGCATTATGTTGCCTTATGCATTTTATGGGAACTGTAAACCATTATCTTTCAAGAGTATGGCAAACACAGTAGGAAATGCAAATCTGACAGCTATGCCCCATTTCAGGAGTCAGAATTAGTCCAGCACAACTTGCAGGACTGCAGTTTTCCATCCCTAATCTCCTATGACAGCAGAACCAGAGAACAGAATCATAAAATCACTAAGGTTGGAAAAGACGTCCAAGATCACATGGTCCAACCATCACCTTACTACCAATGTCACCCACTACACCATGTCCCTATGCGCCAGGTCCAACCTTTCCTTGAAGCTCAGCCCGCAGCAGGAGAGGCTGCCATGGGAAGGGAGAGGAGGCTGATGTTGCCTGGCACTGCCCGGCCTCTCTGGGAGGTCCCTGACTGGGATCTCCATGGTGGGGGACACAGGGCCTGGGGTTCCCCTCCCAGGCCGTCAAGGGCAGCTTTGCCCCTGCCATTCGGAGCCCTGCCCTGTGGCACCACGAGCACCAATGGTCTATGCTGTGCATTTTTCTAAGGAGAAGATAACTTCTTTTCTTAGGCCACTTTGCGTGAGAAGCATAGGGTAAAAGAAAACGTTATACTCTTTGATGTAAAACTGTCATTTTAAAAATATGCACAGCTCTTAAATAATTCCCACATGCTCAAAATACGGCATATGATTTCAAAGGCATTAATATGGAGCAAAACTAAGAAATAAAATGATTGAATATAGTTTTCCTCAAAATATACAAATATTTTGAAGAGCTTTGGCCTTTTACAAGGCACAGGGGATAGTAAAATTATACATCCCCACAAGTCACCTATGCCTCATTACTTATTTTTTAAGTCCTCTGTTAGAAAGCAGTACACTTCTCAACACTTAACTAAACGCGTTTATCAGCCTGTGGGCCACCTGTCTTTGATGTCCGCTATTTTAATTTGTTGCAAAAACTCTTCATAGAGCTCAGAGACTGAGAAAGCGCAAGATGTTGAATTTCATGCTTTAGAACACAGTAAATCTTTGAAAAAGTCAGGCATAGTGCATCCTAGAAATACACAATCACACAGCTGACTCTGCCTCTCCTTCCTCTAACACCCACAGCAACAGCAGATGCCGGATCACCTCTCCTACATAGTTATCCTCTTCCAGTGAAAGCTGATCTGGATGTTAAATTGGCATAACATACTTCAGTAAACTACAAGTTCAAAAACTTGGTAGGAATAATCTGTTTGCCATTAAGGATTTCCTTAATGGGAACCCTTCTTTTAAATTCAAGATTTTTTTAAAATGTAGTTCAAAATGTTTATAGGAGGTGGGACTGAGCATGATGACTGGTGGACTTTTACATCCACCTGATTTTGCACATGATTTTGGAAACTTTACTGGTGACAGAGGAGCTTTAATAACCTAAGGGAACACAGTGTATGTGTGTGACAAAGTAATACTAGCATTTAGGAAGTTACAGTTTCCTTTCAGAACAACTAGATGAACAGAATACTGCAGAACTCTACCTTTTTTTTTTTTTTTTTTTCCTAGTCTGAACTTATTCAGAGAAATACTGAGAGAGTTCATTCTCATTTTCCTTCTTCAGGGTTATTTTCATAATAATGAGAAACAGAAATACTCATGCACAAAGCAGAGGTTATCAACGCTATGAAAAAGAGCACAACACAGAGGGGTATGATCAGTCATCCAGAGAAAGAAAACTTTCACCCTGGTTCCCATTCTCCCCTGACTTGATTACTGCTGTATGAACCATATTTCACTGTCAAAGCCCTTCACAATCCATCCGTACTGTCATCTTCATCTCCCATTCTCTGCGGAAATGCTGACCTGACATTGCTATCTAGAGGTCATCTGCTACATTTTTTTTAATGGTTTGGGGTTTTCTCCCCTTTTTTTTTTTTTTTATTATTCTCTGAATGATATGTCCTGATGAATTCCCTGAAGCCACCCCCATATCTTACTGCAAATTCAGTTTAAGCCTTTTTAATTTTTTTATTTTTTCCTATAATGCCTATAGAAAGCTTTGTGTTGGGTCTGTCTGAGATGGAGTCACCTTTCCCTGCAGCAGCCCACACAGTGCTGTGCTCTGCACTCGTAGCTGGAACAGCACTGGTATCACTCCAGTGCTGTGTCTATCGCTGCGTAGTGCTGGCACAACATCAGAACTCCCTCCAGGCCCCCAGGAGCCAGCAGGCTGGGGGTGGGCAATTGATGGGGAGGGGACATCACCAGGGCAGCTGACCTAAGCCAACCAAAGGGATATTCCATAACACCTGATGTCACACTCAGCAATAAAAGGGGGGCTCTCATGGCGGAGGGTCTCTCCTGAACAACCGGTACGCGTTTTGAGGCCCTGCTTCCCGGGACGTGGCCGAACATCGCTCGTTGATGGGAAGTAGAGAATAACTTTTTTTTTTTTTTCCTTTCTCTCTGTGCTTCCACACGGCCTTGTTGTTTCTTTTGTTTCTTTTTCTCCCCATTCCCCTTCCCTTTAATTTAATCATTCTCATCTCAAACCTCGAGCTCTTTGTGTTGTCTTTTCTCCCCCTTCCTCTTTGAGGAGGGGAGGAGTGAGAGCGCGATTGTGGTGGAGCTCGGCTGCCCACTCGAGTAAAACCATCACAAGCTTGCAGATGGCCTTTCCAGGAACATAATACTGCCAACGTTGTTGGCTAAGAAGTAACTTAGCCAATGTAGCTGTGGGCTGTCAGTTCTCTGGCACCAACATTGGTGCTTGCCTGATGTGATATGCAGATATAGGGTATAAAATGGAAAAAAAATAAATAAAATAAATAATAGAACCCCAACACCACCCCCAGAGTGTTATTTTGATAACCTAGGTCACTCAACTAGCTCAGCGTGGGGCCAACTGAATATAAGTATCAGCACAAGGAACACACAGTTAGGTAGTAAGGGGGAAGGCAGGGCACCGAAATTTTCTCCTTAGGTGGCAATGAGCAGCATCACACACCACCACCATGGTACATGATACCAAGTCATGGTACATGACTTGAAAATATAAAGGGCCAAGCAATAAAACAGGGTTAAGGGTTGTCCCTTTATTACAGCCGCATAACTCTGGGACCACCACACAATGAACAAACTCCAGGAATTGACCCAGATTAAAAAGGAACAGATTCTGGATTATTTTTCGACTTCACAGTGTGCCTGGGGAGACTGTTGCTCTGCTGCAAGTGACAGATTTGTTCCTTGTTGTAAGGGTAGAAATGAGCAGTGTACAGCAAGAGAAACAGCAATACCTAAAGACAGCACTGCTGTAGCCTAATTTGTAACATTAAAACAAAGCCTCACGCTAACCTGGATTTTAATCTGTGTTAAATCTCATTTTTATCCTGTGTTATACCTATGCTATTTAGCACATAGCACTGCTTTTTTTGTTGTTGTTGTTTTTAGAAGTATCTCAAAGAGCTGTTTATCAAGAGTACTTTGCCGAGCAAAGCTGTTGTTTTCCCCATTTATAAATATATTTCCATAGTACAAACCTGAAGTTGTTGGTTTTTTTTGGTGAAGTTGAGAACCTAAGTATAAATTGAATTTCCACCATTTATTTTGACTTTTAAGTAATCCTTTAAGAAGCCTACATAACCCTGTCATCTAAAGAAAAATAAAATGGAAAACCGATAAATTTACAGAACTGCTAGCTTCCCATGGTAAGAAACTATTGGTAGCATAAAATGCCAAATAACATTAAGTTTGCTTTGTATCTTTTTTCAACTTTTAACACAAATATTTACTGATTTTACTGTAGTATTTGCTTGACACAGCAAACAGTGAAGCAGAAGATTTGATAATTCTTATTTATTAAAAGGCGACATTATTGTGACAAGATAGCAACATAAAAGCTGTATGCTGCTAAAGAGCTGGAAAAAAAAGGTTCCTTCACTTGCTGTTTATGATAGCCTATGATTAGCATTTGTTGTCACATTTCCTGCTACAGTTTTAGCCTTCTTCACCACAGGACACAGATTAGCAATGGTGCATCAAATCACACTGCTGGGAATTTTGCGACCTGAAAAAATTGTCTTATCAAATTAACTGAGGTACACATGCCTATTGGAAGTTTTTGTTTAGTCAATCCGCAAAGAATAACTTTTATCATCTTTCAAAATAAGTGTATTTACTTCCTGACCAATTTGATGTTGTTCATTGCTAATTTAAATAATAATAATATCCTCATGTTTAGGTGGCCATCTTTATTACCCTTTAAGGAAAAAAGCAAATAGTAAACAAAATCATCTGCAAGACCTACTGCTACTCTACCACTTAAGTTTTCTTTCTAAAGCAAATGACCTCTCTTTAGCAGCTACAGAAAATTATTAAGAAATGTTACTTAGAATTAGTCAATGAATGGCTTATTAAGTCAACCAAGAAATATTTCATATGTAAAATCGTAATAATTAAACATGTTCCATTAGTTTCTGGCTTACGAGAACAATTGGAGATTTTGTTCCCAAAACCTTAAATACAACCCTCTCACCATTTCATCATGACTATTACTCCATAATTACATCATTAGCTAACGGTATTTTCTCTCTCTCATTTTAGTGGTAGAAAAAATTTGACCTTAAAATTATTATCAATAACCATTCCGAAACAAGACTTGCATGTAAACAGCGAAATCATTGCGAAATACGTTTCATAAATATTTAAGGCCCTATTATATATTCTTTGTGTCCTCAAAAAAGCTCTCTAACATTTTGACAGAGCACTACGAACAGCTCATTGTAAAGCTGCGTGACACTAGCGATAACAGACAAGCAGTGCAATGCATCTACGTGGGTGCTGTACTGATTTTATTTATCAAACCTTACAGAGTTCAGCTAGTTTAAAAAAAAAAAAAAAATGACTCAAATTGTGTAACTCTGTCAAATAGATAAACCTGTAAGAAAAAATAAATGAAGACTTAAGATTGAGATCTACACTATAGATGTTTTTTTTCTGCTCTGACCAAGCTGGAAAAATGAAATCCAGTATTTTACCAATGTTACATGTGTCAAAGTTACGAAAAAGAATGGAATCTTTCAAATACTGAAATAGATAAAACTTTTAAGAACCTGTGAAACAAATTTCTGAAAACTTCTGAAAAAAATGGCTGAGAAAGTATTTTTTTCCAGCTTTTTGCTTATACTTCCAACTATAATTATTGACAAAATGGGCCACCTGTGGAATGGTAAAGATAAGCTACAAATCATGAGCACCAAAAGCTCACAACACACATAATCTGCTTGCTGACTGGTGCCAGAAAGATATACAGATGTAGGCTTTTTTTTTTTTTTAATTATTATTATTATTCCATTTACATCTAATAGGTAATTAGCAGATAAATGTCAGAAGGAAATTACTTTGTTGTGGGATTCCTGTGGAGTAGCGCAAAGAAGAAGAAACCATTTGGATTCTCTGTGTTCAAGATGACTGATGCATTTCCCTCAGTCCTGCCCAAATCCTGATAAACAATCACCCTTTCTCACACAACAATGAGAAAAAATTGACCATTAATTTTCAAGTAATCCACAAGATTAATAAAGCTAGTAACCTATAACCATGCATCTTCATCTCATTGTACATCTCCTGTTTTACAACTGAGATGCTCATTTTCAGAAAGACGCAAACACTTGCCCAGAATTATTTCTCAGGCCAAAACCAGAATCCAGATCTCGTAAATGCTGGTCAAGTACTTACCAGCTTGTCTCTTGGTTTTGTCTCCTCAACAACCACTAGATGCATTGAAGCCCTGCCTCCTGGGACATGACTGAACATCGCTCATTGATGAGAAGTAGAGATTTTTTTTTCCAGCATACTTTCTTCTCCCCCTCTTCTTCTAAGGAGGGGAAGTGAGAGAGTGGCTATGGTGGAGTTCAACTGCACAGCAAGGTAAAACCACCACAAATACACATACAGTACTCTCTATTCAAACTGAATGCTTAATTCAGTGTTTCTCATTTATATAATGAAATAATTTTCATGAGTAAAAAATGATTAATCACATCTATATAAAAGTTTCCTAAAGTTCTTAACTGAACAACCCATCAGCAAGTAGTAGAAATAGACTGTAACTTTAAAAAGTAATATATGCATAAGTGAAAGGACAATTGTGGAATCATTCTTGCAACTTCACTTAAGAAGCGAAGCACACTATAGAATAAACAATCATCTAAAAGCATCTACAAAAGCAAGAGGCGCCTTTGGCATTCATCTTGACAAATACTTTTAAAGACGTTCCAAAGAATTAAAATTCCAGAAACACTCATGACTTCAGTGCGGTGCCATGCATGGGTCAGCTGCCGTGCCCTTACCAGATAAATTTGTCCCTGGACTTTCTACACAAATGGACTGTTACATAATTAACTTGCTGATATGGTATTCTAAACGCAGATGTCACACAGATGAAAATAAAGACATTTGCATATTTTGAAAGCCTCCCCCAAGGAATAACCTCCTATTGAAAATAAGCACATTTCTTTTTATTGTGTATTTGTTCCCCAAGTAAAATGTTAGCATTGAGAAATCTATCTACTGGCAGATCTTTCTTTGCAAATCTCTTCTCAGTCGACAAATAACAACAAGATGGGAAAATGTAATAACATGCAGGATGAGAAATCATATGAAGAATATTAAAAAACAGTTATGTAAGTCTAGCCTCTTCTGGAATGATACATGAAAAAAAAAAATCCTTCCCCTAGAAAAAGAAAACACAGGTACACACGCAAAACTTGAAAAACTTCACATGGAAAAAGGAAGTTGAAAGAAGAGCGTGAGCATGGTCATACACTTAGAGAAAGACAGAGTAAAAGTTTTAAACTATTTCACCAGGCAAAAAAATAGAGAAATTAATAAGAAAAAAAAATATGATAAAAATATAAAATAGTAATGCTAACATGGCAATCAGGTTTGTTCTATCTCATAGTGCAAGCACTAAGAAGCATTAAATGAAAGTAAGAGAGGGAATTAAAAATCAATTAAAGGAATTAATTGCCCAATGCTGCAGAATTGTCTTGTAGAATTTCTTGCCACAAGAACTCGTTGAAGACATCAAATATTTCCAGAGAGGTGACTGTAACACATTTTGGAAAATATATCATGTAGCTCATAGCGTAATTCTTTAAACACTCAGATCAAAGGAGAGTTGGCACAGACTGAACATTATTTCCCTCTTCCCTTCCTGCCCCCATTTTTGCCATTATGTTCCTAGTTCTTAAGTGTTTAGAAAAAACCTTTTCAGAAAGCAGACTATTACAGTAGGTCACTACGTCATGAACTGTGAAAACAACTCTTATATTTACACAATTTTTTAGTTTTTTTGTGTGTGTTTTTTGTGTGTATTTTTTTCATTTTTCATTAAAATAAAAGGTTGCTGCTTAAGTC
Organism: Oxyura jamaicensis; assembly: GCF_011077185.1. NCBI lineage: Eukaryota > Metazoa > Chordata > Aves > Anseriformes > Anatidae > Oxyura > Oxyura jamaicensis. Next base: position 47,090,541 of record NC_048895.1, on the reverse strand, counting down.
ATTTAAGGCAGCAGGGCATGTAAGGCCATGTTCATAAATTTGCAACTAATTGGGAAGTACAGTTCATAATAAATAATCACAAGCATTTGTCTGCCACAGCGAAAGAAAAATAATTCCTCAGTCATATAAAAGTGTTACCTGTACACACAGTGAGTAAACTGAAAAAAATCATGAAGGTTATAAGGCTAGAGGCATGAACTCTGTAACCATATGGGCAGTCCCTTATGTACACTCACCTTTTTAAAGCACTGTTAAAGCACTCAAATACAAACAAACAATGTAGTTCTATAAACACACATTTTATATACTATAAGGCATCAAATCAGCAGAACTGGTAACATTGCAAGATGATATAGTGGAATACCTGACCTCTTGTGCTTTCCTTGAGCCAATACTTTTAATTAAAATACTCTCTCATATCTTGGGGTGGGGGAAGAAAGCCCCAAACTAACAAAATGCATTAAAAAAGGTTCCAGGAAAAAACCACCTGCATAATACCTATACAGACTGAAAAGGCCACACAAATATTTTAACTTTAAGCATTGGCAAAGCTGAAGGAAATATATATATATATACACAAATAGTCAAACTCATATATTGCTACCAAAAAAATATTGTTGAAAGATCCACAAGGATCGTGGAGTAATTTGCAATGACATTCTTGAGATGCCAGCTGAAAAACCCGCCCCACGTGTTGCGCCAGAAAGCCCCCTCAAAGCTCAAACAGCCACAGCCCGTCCCATTAGGATTCCGTGACTTTTTTTTTTTTTTTTTACACCACAGCCAGCGAGCGCTATGTCAGACCAAGGACACCCCAAGGCCGAAAAGGTGCGTGAGCCCCACGGACCTTGCCCCACAGCACTGACGTGGGCACAGGATTTAAAACCAACAAGAGGTGACCTTGGTGACAAGCCCGAGACTGGCTACTGCTGACTTATTCCCCACCAGAGGAGAAAAAAAGGGGAGGCTGACCCCCAGCGCTCCCTCCTAGGGACGGGAGGGGGCGGCGATGGCAGGGCAGGGGGCTGAGGGGGGCTGAGGGGGGCTGCGGGGGGCCGTGACGCCCGGCGGGGCAGCGGAGGGGCGGGCCCCCGCGGGAGGCTCCGCATCCGGGCTCCGCCACCACGGGCGCGCTCACTCACCTATCATGGCGGCGGCGAGGGGGCGAGCTGCGGGAGCACCGTGGGGGGGGGGCGCGGGGCCCTGTGGGTAATGTAGTCCTGGTGTCCTCGCACCTCACGTGACCGCCGGCTTTTCTCCCCCTGTACACACACACACACACACACACACACACACGTTTTAATTAAGTTCTGCTATTTTCTGCCGGCTGGCTTAGCGCCTCCCGCCCGCCCGCTGCGTGGGGCTCCTTAGCTTGTTCTATTCGACTTTGGGGCTTCTCCCGTGAGCGTGGCCGCTCCCTCCCCCCCCGTCCTCCCCCCGTCATGGCGGCGGGTTGTTGACGCGTTGCCTAGTGACGGGCGCGAGCGCCGGCTCCGGGGGTGCCAGCCCCCCAGCGGTCCCCAACGGTCCCCAGCCGTCCCCGAGCGCCCCCCGCCGCGTGGTGAGAGGGGGCTGGGGACGGGGGCAGGAGGGTACGGGATGGGGGCGGCAGAAGCGGGGTGCCGCGGGTGGGGAAGGGGGGCACAGGCGGGCTCGGCGCGTTTTCTGACTTGCTGTGGTTGGGTTGCCGTTATCTGTCTGTCTGCCCTTGCAGTCTGTCCGTCGGCTCTCGTCCGCCGCGGGATGGTAGCAGAGAAAGCGGCCGCAAGCCCCCTGACGCCCGTAGGCGACCGGCGCCCTCAGAAGCAGGAGCCGCCGGGGCGCGCGAAGAAGAGCAGGCAGCAGGTGACCGACGGCTTCACCGTCAAGGCCCTCATGAAAAACGCCGTGGTACGTGCGCTGCTGGCATACCGGGGTGTCGCTTAACGCACCCTCATGCCGCCGGGAAGCGTAGCGGGGTGAAACTGGGGGTGCAGAGCCTGTCAGGGAGCTGGGGGGGTGCCAAAATTTCACCTGGAGTTTGCTGGTAGCTCAAATCACTTTCGGGCTTTACGGAATTACTATCATGAGGTAACAGCCTGTGCCTGTGGAAAGTGTGATGCTGTACCTCCAGGTGTATTGGTTTGGAGCCACAAGTTCTCTGTGTTGGCACTGTATTGAAGTGTCAGCCCATGGAATTACTTAGTTTACTATCTCACATGTAGCAAAATACTGTCAGTTAGGACTCAAACTAATTTTCCAGCTGATAGTTCAAAGACAAAGATGACTTGATCCATCAAGCTTCATTTTCATTAACAAATCCAATTTCTAACAAGTTTGGAGCTACATGACTGAAAATACTAGAATCAGGACCTTTCAAATTGCTTTAAATTGTTTTATTTATCTACTTTTATCATATTAAAAAAACAGAAATAAAAGCTTCAATTAGCATAGAATACAAATGATCGATGTGTAAGCGGATAAACTAATATGAGCACAAATGTGCTCATATTAAACTTCTGAATTGGGCTTTTTTTCCACACAAATCAAAGTGTTAACAAAGTCTTGCATTTTCACCTTTTTGTGTTTGATTTTATTTATTATTCTATATATCCTTCTGATTGCAGCTATAAAATACATCATTTCCCTTGTTTTGCTGTAGCAGTCTTCCTCTTGCAGTCTCTGGACTTGTTATCTGCCAGAGCACCCTCTTAAAAAAAAAAAAAAAAAAAAAAAAAAAGTCCATCTTAAAACAAACTTTAAACGGAATAGAAATCATATGCATAAACAGCTTTCTTCGTATTAGTAAAGACAAAACATGTTTTATCTTAGTGGGAAGAATACTATGCAAAAACAATGCAAGGTGTGTTTTAAAGATTGTTTATCTGGATTTTAACTGTAGAGAGTTAAAACTAGACTATAAGGCTTCAGTCAGTTTAAGGTTTAATTTTTAAAGATATTTCACTGGACAAAATTCAAGTCATGAACACGTAAAAATATTTGTTTGTACCTTGATATGTAAAAGATACATGATATAGTCTGGAAGAATCAGCAGTTTCATCAGGGTTTAAGAAATATATGTATTTGATTTTTTGAAAAGGAGCCTCTACTTGTGAACATGAGTAGCTATCACTTTAATTAGAATTTAAGTTTTCTTTTAAATATTTATAGAATTTTAACTTTTATGGTCACGATTCTACCTATTAGCAGAATCATGGTAATCATGGTAGTGTCATCTAGCAACAGCAAAAAGGCAAACTGACTGCCTTTGGAGCCACTCACTGAATAATGTTTCATGTTGTTTGGCATGGACCTCTGTGGTTCAGTATCCCATTGGAGGTGGGCCTGTCCCTTGCAGAAGGTCAGATCAGTCATGGGTTCCCCTGGCTAAGGTGTGGAACTCTCCCACAGCAGCGATTCCCTGAGCTGTCTTGCAACCTGTTTGGTTGTTGCCCTGCCTGCCCCCATGGCACCCTGTCAGAGGCAGGGTTAACCAAGTCCTGAGCCATTCCACAGGTTCTGTTCCTGCATCCCTAGGAAGCAATTAAACTGTTGGAGGTCCTGAAAGATTCATCCTGCCAGGGCTGTTTTTTCCAAAAGTTCTGAGCAAGGACAGACAGCCACTGGAATTATTTCCCTGACGTCAATGTGCAAAAAGTCAGAATAGAGAAAGGATTTTCTTACTGCCACCCTGGCTGCGCAGAACTGTGAGTTCCTCTTCTCTTTCCCAACAGCTGATGAAATGGAGTGTCAATTTTATTAAGTACTCACTTGTCGGAGGTGGGCATCATAGATGAAGTTGTCATGGAAGGCTTAGGAGTTGATTGGAGGGTTAAAAGCAGAGCAGGCTAATATAGTTAAAGCATGGTAATTCTTTTTAACACCATGACAAGACACAGTGTTGTCAGTGACATGTTCAGCATCTCCAGGTCAGACTATGAGGTACAGATTAATAACCTTTGCTGCAAGCATGCAGTGAGAAGAGCATCGAGTCTAATGGTTTACCATTATGCATACGTTACTGTAAATATAGCAGTAAAGGTTTTAGAATTCTCTGATATTGCTTGTGTAAGGAGTGTCTTAACTAAGCTATTTTAAGTGGAAGTTGCTGGATAAAGTTTTCTCCAAAGGTCTGCTTTCATAGCCAGTAGTAAGTATAGGAACATAGGCCTCTGGCGACTTTCGTAGAATATTCAAGACATTTCTCAGCTTTGGCATATTATATCTAAAATTTACTAATCAAAATACCTTACTTAATAAATATTCACCAAGAAAATTGTTCCTGAACCAAAAGATGTGTTGTATGTTACTGCCTTCCAAAATTAGAGATCTGTATAGCGGTTGCAATTAAGAGCAAGATCCAATAAAGGTCTTCTATACTAAAAAGGTAGATACCATGACATTTACATTTTACTTATTTTGTCCTCCAAGTGGAATCAAGAATGCCATATTATGTGCTCACACTTTGAATGTACTACAGGGGTAGAATTAGGATTATAATTAAAAAATTATATGCAGGGTAGCAAGTACAAAAATATCTATACATGAATGTGGACAGCAGGAAGATATCTCTATTCACTTCTGATTCCCACTGGACAGTTGCTAATTTTCCTGTTTCCTGTAAGTGTGCAAGAGTGTTAGTGCCCCCTTTTCTTCAATAAACTAGTGGTAAAAGCACTTTTCAGGGAGAAAATCTGTTTTATTATTTAAAGGGAACTGTAGAAAGTGAATTCCAGTCTATCTCCCAACTTTTAAAAGATTCTTAGCCAACAAACTACAAGATTACTGAGGTGAAAAAGATGGCAGAGGAAAAAGTGTATATGTGTCTTTTCGAAGTTCTGTTACTGTGCTGCAGAAAGTTAGGTTTCATAGCACTAGAGAGAGTCAGGGTAGGAAACTCACTACATAGTGTAGTGCATAGATCCGTCCTGCAGTTTTGGAAGCTTGGGTACTTTGTGTCCATCATTACTTATTAGAATGGATCTGATGTTTTTCAAACAGAACTGGAACTTAAGACACCCCCTCATGAGTGCTGAGCCAATAAAGCTATGAAATAATTGTCCTTTGTTTTGCTATGTTTTATGAACCTTGAATCCCTTACTATGAAATGCCAGAGTTGCCTCAGAAAAAAAAAAAAAAAAAAAAAAAAAAAAGGTTATTTAGATTGCAGTTCTATATATTTATCCCTCTGTTCCTCATCTAGGAGTTTGTACTGCAATGAAGTCTCAGTCTTCAAGGTTTAAACTCTTCTTTGAAACAATTAACAGCATTTTAAACAGCAGTTTAAACTCTCATTGCTCTGGAAGGTAGTCTGATATTCTTCCTGTTTCAGGCTGCTTGTTACTACTGCCCCTTACTGTGCCCACATTTGTGCAATGTTGGCAGATCAAGGAACTGATCCTGATGAAAAACACTGCATCCCGTTTAAGCTAAGTGTTGAACTGTGGGCTTAGGGACTGAGGTGAGCAAAGCTCCTACAGCCACAAAGCTCCGTGTTCCTACCCTCCTTCCTCCCTGTCCTGACCATATGCTTCTGTCTCTCCTTTTGCATGTACATCGGTGTTTCTTGCAACTACACAGGAAGCCCCGGCTCTCACAGCTGGTACTGGGGGAGAAATGGGAATGTGTTGCAAGCATAAGCTGAGTGGGTGGGAATGCCCCCGTCTGCAACATCGCAGTCTTAATTCATTTAAAACCAATTATGAAACCAAGTTTTAGCAGAGTATTTTCACAAACACAGCAGCATAAATTTGTGCTACATTTGCAAAACATGGTTTTCATCCCTGGACATTTATTCTTTACATGACCTAGGCATTCTTGTGGCCATGCAGTAACTAAACTGGGGTCCTGGTTAAGCCTAGATTAAAAGCGCCACTTTGTTTTCCCAGCAGTGCAGACTTGAGGTACTGTCTGTAACAGTGTAAACTAGCAAATCTGTGGCTGCTACAACCCTGCCTGCTCCTGCTGCATATTCCTGCCTCCTCCGTGACACTACTCGTACTCATGCATCTGAATCAGTGAGGCACTCAGCTTCCATTAGATCCAAATGTGAAAAGCTTCAACACATTGTTTTTATTTCTGGAAACTCATGTTCCTTTCCAATTCCATGATTATTTTTTTATTATTTTTTAATGCCCATGTTACTATACCATAGAGACCATGTTTGTATAATGTAAAAGCACAGGAGAAGCACTAATACTTAAGACTATAATGTCTTCTAAGAACCTGTATTTTGTATTATGTTTTCCAGCTGTAACTTATGAGGCTTAATCATACTGCTCTTGATATTTTAAAATACTTTAAGACTTTAAAATCAGTGCCTAATTGTTTGCAAATGTGACTGAAGGTTGATATTTTTCATAGTTACAGTGATAAGATTTGTTTTAATATCCTCAAGCATGAAGAAATCATGCTGTTTCATTTATGAAATCTGTTACACATTTAATTCTTCAGTAAATCCTTTTTTGATAATTCAGTCATATTGAATTAAACTATAGTAAGACTTAAAATCGTAAGCAGATTAGGAGCTAAAATCCATTTCATGTTTTTGATTGACATTTCATCTGATTGACGCTTCACCTGATTCACAATATTTTACTTAAGAAAAGACCTTGAATGATTTTAAATTTCATAGCTAGAGGAGGTAAATTGATTTTAAAACATGATGACAGTGGTATTTCAAGAGTCCTCTGCTAATCAGATTTTTATGAGCTAATGATTAAATTATTCTAACTGGAGATAGTTACAGAGACAATTGTCAAATTCTGTCAATTCTGACATTGGAATTAAACTATTTTAAACTTTGCAACCTAGAACTAATATGAAACAGCAAATGTCAGATTAAATTCTTGTGAGTTTATGAAAGAAAAGCTCTTACATGTTTACAGATTTCATACAAGTTAAAATCCTGTAGTGGTTTGAGTATGTGAGTACCTTAGTCTTGTGTTTCACTGAATTCAGTGGGCACCAAGTTTTCAGATGCTTGACTCTAAGTGTCAGGAAAAAAAAAAAAAAAAAAAAAAAAGTAAATAGTTAACAGTAGTCTCAGAACAAGATTCTAAGCACTAAACTTGTTGAGTCTTGGGGAATTATCCAAAGTCATCGTTTCCCACATGCAGCTGTATATGTCTGTAGAGCTAGCCAATAGAAAAATGCGAAAGATAAGTTAGAAAGCATCTGCCGTACAGCTTTCTCACCACCCAGGCTTCAGAAGTTTCCATAGAACATACATTTGTATTCTTTGTTTCAGAAAGCTCGATAACTTGATATATTTTAAAAAATAAAAAATAAAAATAAAAATAATAAAAAAAAATGTAACATCATTCTACATGAAAGAAAAGGTAGCTGGGTCAATTGTCTCTATGTAGAAGACTGTTACCTATGCAGGGTGTCTTAATCCTACAGTACAAGCAATGGAGGTAGGGAAGGAGAAATTATGGCACCTCTGCCTCTTTTCTGAAACAGTTCTGTGGAGCAAAAACCTTACACAGAGGAGACACAAAGGGTATAGAAGACAACCTGACTCTGCAAAAGAGAAAGCTTGAGCTCTCTATTGGGTGGCTGTTTAATATTTAGAAGCTATTATGGAAGCAGAAACCGCATTTTCTCCTCTCCAACTGCTTTATTTTTTTTTGTTGTTGGGGGGGGAGTGGGAGTGGGAGCAGAGTAGTTCCATGTGGCTAGAAACCTTTTAGAGTTAGAGGATGTACTTACAAAGCTTCTACCAAGATCTTATTAGAATACCTTAGATAATCTTTTAATCTTTTTTTTTTTTTTTTTTTTTTCCTGTAAAAAATCTCTAAGAAATAAACTCATTATACTTTTGTGTTGAAGCTTTGTAAGGTATGACTGAAAAAAATATTTTTCACAGGAAGTGTTATTAACTGAATTTTTACATCTTTTATGCTGTGTTTTACTTCCTCATCTCATGCCCTTCTAATCTGTGTATCCTTCATTTATTTTGACAGGTTTTAGATTTATAGTTTAAGGTCAAAGGAACAGTTAAGACAACTCCCACGTAATGTAGCCCGTCAAACTCAAAAAGTGATTTCTGCCTGAATCATGTAACTTCTACTTGAGTTAGAGGATACTTTTTTTTAGAACGTTATACAACCATAAGGCAATAGGGTGTTATAGAGTCCATTATATCTGCAAATATCTGTAAATTATATGCTTAACTAAACCAGCATCACTGTTAGGAATTTGCATTTCATGCCTATATGTAATTACCACAGAATAGTCAAATTTCACTATGTATTTTATAGTTAGACATACATATACAGAGAGATACAACTTTTAAAAGTCCACAAAAATATTTTTGAGTACTTCATTAAATGGGTTCTATTTAGAACCCATTTAAGTCATGATTAGATTATGAGCTTCTGGTATGGACATATTTAACCTTTCTTGCAATATTTCTATTCAGGACAACAATCATGTTTTAATATTTTTTTTTGATACTATCTGAAGACTTCTGGTCATCATGAAGAATTCAGGCACTGTGCTAAAATTGTATGTGTTATACAATTGTTAATGCATGCTAATGTGAAAAAGCAACTGAATTACAAAGTGCAGTTGTATTAGTAGAAATCAGTCAGTTACACATTTAAGCTTGAGAGACAGTTCACAAACTCTTCTGTCATTATTTGGCAAAATGAATCATTAGTACAGAAATTTAAGCTGTCTGCAAACAGTACCATGCCTACTAATATTATACAATATTCAGATCTTTGGTTATAAATTTTGCTGAGGAAATTACTGGGTTAAAACAGTGTTGTTTCAGTTTGGATTATCATTTTTCCATTTCTCACCAGATGGGATTGAATCTTTTTTCTGCTTAAGGGAGAAAACAAAGGACCCTTTAATAGCAAGAGAGCAATTCTTCCTCCATTGTTCAATTTTTTATTAGTGAGTAATAGCAAGAGGTGTATTTGGGGCATATATTAAAATAAGTTTGCATAGTCTAGACTGTCATTAATTAATCAGTAAACTGCAGATTTTATTTTCAGATTGGTATTCCATAAGTCGTTCTTTATAATGCCATCATTGCACTCCTGTTAGATCCTTTTTTCCCATGCTTTAACCTATTTATTCTTCCAGCAGAGAGACACAAAATATACATGTACCTAATCAAGCCTCTCAGCAATATTCGGTCCTGAGTATCTTCTAATGGTCTTTTTTTTTTTTTTTTTTTTTTTTTTCCTATTTATTCTTCTAGCAAGTGGAATGCTATGAGCTCTTGTTCTTTTACAATCCTAAGTATTTTTCATTTTTATGAGTTTTAAGTAAATACTGGTTTAACACTGATAACAAAAGAGCTGGCTTAGACAGAGAACATAACTAAACACTTATCAGATTGTAAAATACAAGCAAAATGTTTGTTCTGGTTGCCAAAACAGCTCCCTTAAAGGCAGCTCCAGCTAAGATGCATGAATGACATCTTCTGCTTGAAATCCCATTCATATTTTGGAGAGGCTAAGTGCACATCAGCTGACTCTTAACTGCCCTTCCCCGTGGATTGAAGGTAGTCTCCATTTTGTCCGTAGTTCTTCTAAAGACTTCACTCTTGTGTTCTGAGTCTATTGGACCCAGAGAAGGATAGTTCTGTAGTTTGATTATCATGATATGCAGCTGGGAAGCGAAAGTTTAACCAGGTTAAAGAATGCAATATTAAGTTGTGTAATTTACCAGTAAGTGTATTGCTCTTTTTTGGGTCCTATTGTTTAACCTTCTGATGTTAATCTACTAGAAATTGAATTTAATGAAAATGTATGACGCATTTAAGAAACAGTTCTCAAAAGTTATAAACGCTTTCTGATAACATACATTGGTAAACATAGAAAGCTAGTAATCATAACACTTTCACAAAAAAAGCAGTCACGGGACTGCAACTGCAAAGCTACTAGGAAGACTAAACACTGAAATGTATATTAAACAGACTGTTATATAAAACATTTATGTATTATTAATGAATACCTGCCTTGCAACAATAAGATCTTATAAATACAATACAATTAAGTGGTAGATAAAAACAAAGGGCATGGATGAAACAACTGCTTTGTGTATAAACCAGTTAAGACAAAAACAGTTTTATCAATATTCATTAATGTAAAACATTGCTTTGTAATTTATGTAATCTGAGTAAACCTGTGAAATGAGGGTGGTTTTGCTATTTATGTAAGAAAAGAACAATTCATAACATGGAAGTACCACTTAATTTACCAGCTGTTATGTACCACACTATATCTTTTAGAGTAATAAAAGGAATTATTCCAAGAATAGGGATTTTATGGAGAAGTACTATTAGAAAGTTTACTTTGTTTTAGAGATAAAAGGGTGTAAGTGATAGTGGTAGGGTGATATAATGGGATAATAAATTCTTTCCACATTGATAAAAAACGTTTTGCATTTTTTGAAAAGTTCAGTGAGCTTTGAGTTCAGTTAACGTGGAACATAAATATTTAGCGATAACTTTGATTTATTCTGAGGTACTAAATGAAATGTCTTGGTGAAGGCTATGGTAATTTCTATAGCTTTCAAGAAGCCAGGATTTTACTCCTAATATAGGAATTTGTATTGGATACTTAATTTAATTTTCTCAGCGTATATTACTGTTTTTCTTTAGTGTTCAAAATAGATTCACATCCTATGTTAAAATCTTACTTTTAATGACTAGATTCAATTTTTGGTAGTCCACAGAAAGTGTAACTGATAGCTGAGGGTTTTGACTATGAAGAAGAGTACAACGTCCAGAACAAATATCAGCAAGAAGTCGATTTGCTGCAATGAGACTTGTATTTATGCTGTTTATTTTCTCAAGACAGTTTTATTTACTGTCTCAATGCTTGGAGATCAATAAAGATATAGAAGTTTCCTTAACCTGTGAAGAAAAAAAAATCATGTTTTTACTAGAGATTTGACTTTAAGTCTTGATATTTTCAGAATTTGTATATGAGAACCTTGATGGAATGTAAAAATGATAGTCTTTCCATGTTCAGTTAAATGAGTTTTGTAGTTTTAAATGAACCTGCTAAGCAGAATTCTAGGTGGTTACTATGGAAGGCCTTGTATTTAGTTATCTAAAATGAAAATATGCATGTTTATCCTTTAAACTCCTTTTTTTTTTTTTGAAGTACAGTATAAAGAGCTTGAGAATGATAGAACTGAATTTTTTTAAGTCATTCTTGTCATCCTCACCTACAGTGTTTGCAACATTCCAGTTTGAAAGTGAATATGTAGATAATGACATCAATGTACAACTGGAAATTATGAAAGCAAAGATGGAGAGGGTATGTGTATATATGTGACTGGTGGCACTGTTTACATGTTGATGCTCTGTGAAGAGCCAGAAGGGTCTAATAACTTAATTTTGACAAGCTCTTCAGTCTTGCTTAAGGCATTCAGAGTGTGCTAGTCTTCCACGTAAATAATCTCCCTTCCAGCAGAGACACACAAAAAATATACATGTACCTAATCAAGCCTCTCAGCAATATTTGGTCCTGAGTATCTTCTTTTTTTTTTTTTTTTTTTTTTTTTTTTTTTTTTTTTTATTCCCAGTACCCCACTTTTTTTTCTCTATTCCAGGAATTTTTAACAATACATCTAAGTTTTTCACAAGGGCCTTATGACAGCAGTCCGTCTGTGTTTGCTGGAGGAAACAAAAGAAGGAGTCTACTAGTTTCTGTTGCCACACGAGTCTCTGTCTCATAAAGTTCCATGTTAAAAAATGGTGGAACCAATTTTCATAGCATTACACATATAAAAGCTTTCAGGGCTGGAAAGAAACCACCCTTCTGAATTGTCTTCAAGCTGACTGATAGGAATTGACCTATCCAGTTCAGGGTGACTGATTCATTTCTGCCAGTCTCCCAGGCAAGTCAGTGGCATGTTCTGACCTTCAGTGTCAAACACTGCTGATAGGTTTAATGAAGTAAGCATGGATATCTTCCTCTTAGCGGTGCCAGAGATGAAATAGTTCACCAGCAAGACTAATGCACTCTGAAAGCTGTTACCAAGTCTGAAAGCCCAGCTGCCCAGATTTAGGTCATTGGCAGAGAATCTGAATTCTGTGGAAGAATATGTTGGCTTTCTGTGTGTGTTTTTGTGGGAGAGGGGGAGAAAAAGGGGCCTTTTATTATTCTTTTTATTATTTTTATGATAACTTTCCCAAGAATAAAACACTATATTATGTAGTAGCTGAGGAGAACATTCAGGCTAAAAGGAGTTTTTCAGACCACACATTAATGCTTTATCTCTCATGTTGGTTTGAAAAATGTGCTTATGTGCAGTAGTATGTGTTAATTATAGAATTTGAAATGACCTCTGGAGATCATCTGGTCCAACTTCTTTACAGGCATGTACTCAGAGGAAGGCCTACTTCAAATTATGCTAGGCTGCTTGGCCTTTTGTAGAGCTAGGCTTTGATTGACTTCAGGAATGGAAATTCTACATCACGTTTGAACAACTTTTTCCAGTGACTACCTTAATTGTGAAAAAAATATTTTTTTTAATTTTATTTTTTTCCCACTACAATTAATACTGTTGTTTTTGTTTCAGAAGATTTTACAGTTTTCTGTGCTTAGTTAGAACTTCCTCATTCAGTGCAGTAACTAGGACTCAGGTATGAGTAAATATATAGAATCACAGAATTATAGGGGTTGGAAGGGACCTCCAGAGATCATTGGGTCCAACCCCTCTACCAAAGTAGGTTCCTTAGAGCGGGTTGCACAGGTAGGCATCCAAACAGCTCTTGAATATCTCCAGAGAAGGAGAATCCACGACCTCCCTGGGCAGCCCGTTCCAGTGCTCCATTACCTATGAAGTTCATCCACATATTGGTGCGGAACTACCTATGCCCCATTTTATGGGCAATGCCCCTTGTCCTTTGGCTACCTGAATTATGGCTAAATTGGGAAGTATGTGCATGAGTATATATATATAATCATATGAATAAGTATATCATATGAGTAAGGTAGGGAAGTATTCCTATCTCCAGTGGAGGCACAAAGAGAGAAGGTAAAATAAGAGAATGGGTAAGACCCCAAAATCAAATACTTACCTTCTAATCCTTTATGTCTTGTTTGACTATCCTTCTGTAGTGATATGTAAAAATGGTTGGTTGCTTTTAATTCAGGCAGTCAGGAAAAACTGCAGCACTAGGTACTTCCCTGCTAGAATCTACATCTCAGCCTATGATTTTCAGTCAGATCTGGACAACAATAACCAGATTCTTCTCCCCCACTTCGATTTTATTGTCCTATCAGAACCCATGCCATCAGGGGCTTTGTGGACATTGCGATCACAAATTACAAATTCATTTTTAAAAATCATTTTTTGTGTATATATATGGCAATCTGTATATACGTCTCTGGTGGATGATATGTGGTTAATTATGAAATCACTTGCTGTGACCTCTGTGAAGCTGGGAAACTCCACACATTTGTTTCAATAAATAATCTTCTCAGAAGTTCCAAAGAGGCAATTCAGTTGTTTTACTAGCAAAATTTACCCGCTACTTTGGTTTAGTAGGGTGATGGTTGGACCACATGATCTGAAGGTCTTTTCCAACCTTAATGTTTCTATGATTCTATTCTTTTATACCATATTCACAAAAAAAAAAAAAAAAAAAAAAAAAAAAAAGCCCAAAGTCTCTTTAATTCACTTGAAGTGCATGGGATGCAGACTGCTAAAGGACAGTACATGCCACACTACAAGTTTAGCAATGCCTCTATCCATCTCATTAATATTATGGGTCTATTAACTAATTCATTCTACATCAACCCCCTGCTCCCTGAGAATAAGAATCAACTGGCATACTTTTTTCTTACTCTGTAATTTTAAAATCTTATTATCCACCATTTTGTGAAGAGCTAAACAGCATGTCTTATCCCAGTGTAATGAATATAAAATCTATGTCTCCTTTTATGTTATCATTATTACTGTTTCGTAATCAGTGTATCTTACATCTATTATTCCTCCTGACAGTGTGTGGGTCTTCAGTATTAATTATACAAAATTTCAATTAAAAAAAAAAATGTAATTCCTTTCTGTATTTATATATACTTATTTTATAATCAAATACACATTTCTGTTTATGTAATCTAAGTAAAATTTCACCATTTTAAGGCACTTCTAAATATTACAATGAAGTGTTTGAAATGCTGTCTTGTTTTCCTGCAAGGTTCAATGTTATTTGAACTGACAGAATTCTGTATGTGACAGAAAAGCTGATTTAAAAAGTAACTGGCACATATATTTTTGAAAATGATGTGACGGTAAAAAAGCATAAGTAAATTGAAATCTGTAATGCCTATGTGTTCATTTTGGAATAGAGTTTAGGTTGTGTGAGGTTTACAGATAAACAAAAGTAGCTTAAACCTACGGTATTGAGAGTCTATGCTGCGCTTCCCAAAGTTGTTGAGATCAGTGAAACAATTCAGTCTGATGTACTTGTGTTGCGCTCTTGAGCCTTCTCTGTACAGGTGTCCAGACTTTGCAATCCACCTTCTCTTGCCTGAAATAATCCACAGTTACAAGAGCTTTGTGAAGAGCTGCAAGGCACGTCTTTGGGGAAGGCTTCAGGGGAGAGCCGAGTTTTGCACCATGTGAATGCTAGATATTTTTCACTTAGAACTCCAGGATCTAAGTTGGAAGAGTTTGTTAATGGCTCACTTTTCTGTGTGGAGAAAGACAGATGGCTAGCTGCTACTTAGCTATGTTACTGTAATTATTTTTGATGAAGATTAGAATAAATGTGGGCTGAATATATTGTTGTGCTGTTAGGCTAGAAAAAAGTAGTTGAATAAATTAACCAGCATCATCGGATAATTCAGTTTTGAGACATCAGGGTCTGAAGGGTCTTGTTTCCACAGGTAAACAAGAGACCTACGTTAGTAAACTAAATTATAACATTACTATCTCTAGGAGTTATTATGTCATAATAAACCACATCCTGAAGATGTTCTTCTGTTACTGAGTTCTTGCAGAGTTGAGTGTGTGCTATGCAATGCTCAATAACATTTTTCACAGTGTGTGATTCACATTGGTAATTAGTTTACATTGTATAAACTAAATGTGTATGTGGTTGAATCAGGCAGAATTTAGAGGAAAATCATATTTTAATTTCGTTTGAAATCATATTTAAAAGAAAATTTGAATCATAAATCAACTTTTCTGCTTGTGCAAAATGGAACACCTTTTACAGATCTCTGGAGCTGCATGGCTATCAGAAAGTTAAAAATTAGGTTATTTATTAAAGGGAAAAGCCAATGATGTGCTATTTTCAGTTTTACAATCTCTCCAAGACATCATATTTTTTTTAAGAATTTATTATTCTGCCTCAAATTTCTAATGCACTTTGAACCTTATCTAGAAATAAGTAAAACAATAATGATTTAAAAAGTAGTTTGTATTATAGAATATGGTTGAATTTAACCAGATGTATAACTAGTGATTCTTTCTACTGTATGATAGGCTAATTTATAAAAATTAACTCTAAAAACATGTAATTATGTAAGGGAAAACAACATTTCAAGCATCTTAGATTGATGGAAGTGTTTTATTTGTCCTGGAAATGTATTGCATTTTACCACCATATTTATCCAGGCAACTGAAAAGAATCCTATTTGGGGTAAAAACGGAAGTTAGGTTTTCTGCCTCATTCAGTCTTTAGCTTGTCTGTTAATGAAAAGGCCAGCTATAATGATGGTTTGTCTAGTAACTCAGAAATAAATAGAACCGCCAACCTAACTCAGCAAGCAGTAATCATATATACACAACTTTTTTTCACTGTTGTGGATAAGATAAAATGTAACTCGGGGTAAAAACGCTTAATATTCTATTGTAAAATATTAGGATGTCAGGGCATCTGGATTTTCTCCAATGTTGCTGAGGAATTAACTTTGTTTTCTACAAATCATACAAAACAGTATTATGAGATTTATATATATTTTTAAATCACATTAAAGAAAAATATTTCCTGTTCAGCAGAATGTTTATTTTAATTATACTTAATGTAGCCTATAAATAAATATTATATTTATTTAAATGCTCTTACTGTAACATTTGCTTGAGCACTAACTGCTTTTACAGGATTTAAGTGGTGGATATAAAGTTGCATCGACATTTGCTTTGTAAAGCTTTTACATAAGTATTGCATAAAAAAAAAAAAAAAAGTAAGAAGGTACATGGAACCTGATATTTTCCCTGGCCTCGTTAATACTATTTTTTCCCAAAAGAATCCAGATTAAGAAAACCACATTAAATCAATTACACCTTTAATGCTTTTCTGTACACTAAATGCCATCCATATCTCTCAGAATGCTTTTATATTTTATTTTAAAGACCGCATTTGTTTGATCTACATGTCTCTGGGCTTCCCATGCAGATTTTCATTTTCCTTGTAGAAGTTAGATGAGCCATATACAAGCATAAGTATCCATTTAAACACAGATCATCAAAGATCTTGGTCTAAATTAACGACTTGTCATGATACTAGGGATTTATCTCTTTTGTCTGTAATCCTGTCATGTTTGATTTCAACATGAGCAAGAACATACAATTTTATGTTGCTGTGGCATGAAGTTCATTATAGAGTAGCTACTAAAGTAAGGACTGAAAAATCTAGATGAACAGTTTTGTACCGGAAATTCTAGAAATTCTACTTACATATCCACTACCTTTTGTATCTGTGTCAGTTCAACTAAAGCTGGTACAGAATATGCTTACATGTTCTGTGATAACCCTTCCTGACACAATGGATTACCTTTCCAACACAGGTCCATTAGATTTTTAATATGTGCCTCGTTATGTTTAATATGATGCATGTACATATTTTATAGAGACAATATATTACTGAATAGTGAATAGATGTAGTTATGCAGCTACTTGCATATAAGTACAGATTTCTGTGCAAATATAAATGTGTGTTCTTGCTTTTACACAAAATTTGTTGTTGTTGTTGATTATGATAATTATATTTACAGTTAGTTTACTTTGCTCCATTTCCCAAATTCCATTTTTATACATTTTGGCCATGTGTTAATTTAAAACAAACTAATGCATTTTCAGATACATGGATCAGAAAATGCGTATGCATTCTGAAAGCCAATTTATCATTATTTGTTATCATGCTTAGATAACTAATTACTAATTAAGTTATATGGAAGTGGAGAGACCATTATTAGCTATTTTTAAAGAGCTTAACCATTTAGCATAGAACTAGTATGAGAAAATTAGTCCAAAGATTGCTTTTCCTAGTGACAATTTTTTTAAAGTAAGGATTCATAAAGACAGTATTTCTCGTGCTTTCTTCTTTTATAGTCTTTATAGCATAGCTTCACAGCTAATAGGGGCATTGCTAGCAATCCTAATACTTATATGGCGTAACCTTTTCCATTTTAATAGATTCTTACACTCTTTTCTTTGAGTAGCTGTCATATTTACAGTGTTTGCAGCAGATCTTTAATTTGGTGTAAATAATCCCTTCAGGCTATGGTGTGCTTTTTGTAATATGAAATTCTCTTCAGCTTTTGCTGAATATAAACTGTTGAATGTTGACATTTGCTTTCTTACTGGCATTTTACAACAAAACTGTGGCAAAGTACCAGAACAATACTGCATCAAAATCAGGAAGCTCTACTAAAAGTGAATGCTTGAGAGCTTTTAGAGGAGCTCTGTATTGGTAGGGGTGGGACAGGAGATGAAACAGTCCAAGCTTCCCTGTCTTTAGAACTGGGATTTGCCCCACTTCTGACAAAACTGTGCAGAAGAAGTAAAGATTCTCAATCCCAATTCACGTTTCTCCATATCCAGAGCATTTTCTTCCTCCATATAGCTTCTTCTTTTTTTCCTCACTCCTCCTTTGCCTCAGACAATATTACCATGTGATCATGGAGGTATCTTAACATACAAACTGAGAGAAATGAGAGGTGAGGGAGAAAAAAAGAGTGGAGTAAATTTTTTCATTTGCCAAAGGTGGAACTGTTTGCTTGTTCACTTTTTCCTTTAAAAGGGCCCAGGGGATTAAATATGAGCAAATACTATTCTAGTTGTAAAGCACACCAAAATTAGGACATGCCAGATTTCAGGGTGCTCATGCTCTGTTTCTTTCTGCATGCATAGTATACAGTAATTTTTCATAATGCAATAGTAATATTGCTAATCTTGTATTATTCAGTCCTCAAATGCAGAAGGATTAGAAATAAGATTGCATGTACAACATTAAATCTGCTATTTTTAGATTATTACTTTATTTTGCAACATTAATGTGTTTAAATAATTCAATAAAAGTGAATTTAAAGTCTTTTGCTCAATCACTGAAGACAACTGTTGACCATCTAGTAAGCAAGTATTTGGGAAATTAATAGTTTAGAAATGTATGTATGTCAGATACATTTTGATTCAATAATTTGGGGAAATTATGCTTCAGGGATGGTAAAATTGATTTAAATATAAGATACTGATAATAAAAATAATTAATAAAATATATATTATTTGACTAGTTACCATTGTTGTGTCCAATGAAAACAATAATTTCTAGTTGTTAAATACTAAGCTGTTCAGCAGTATGAACAACAAAAACAGATAAACAAACAAAAACGTGGTAGAGTTCCTTTTATATAAATGTCATATGTCATAAAAAACTAATTATGATAACTGCCCTTATATTTGTTCCCTTTGCTGTATGCAGATTACAGTTATATTTATCAGATCATACTACTTAAGAATTTTGCACATTTGTTCCAGTGAAGCTTGCAGACTTCTTCGTAGCATTAAGTTTTGTGTTTTTTTTTTTGTTGTTGTTTGTTTTTTTTTAATTTTATCTGATTATCTTCATGATTCACACTATTTACATTGTAAATTCTCCTGGCTATTGCTGTTTACAGATCTGGTTGCATTTTCAATGGTTCTCAAGAGGTAAATTGTGAGCAAAGCTTCTTCAAGGTTTCTATCCTTTTCAATGACTCAAACCCTTCTGATATTTTTTAATATTACAGGCTTCTGCCCCCTCAACATGCTGGATGTTCAACTTAAATCTTTCTCCTTGTCTCTCTGCCTAAGGGGCTACCTTCAATACATATTTAAAGAACATAGCATGCTTTCCTTGCATATGCTGTCTAAAATATGCTTCCAAATGAGTTTTTTGTTGATCCATCCTTTTTAGTACAGAAGTGTTTTCTGTGTTTTAAGCCTAGTTTTGAAATTGGGAAAGATGGCAATACTCTGAGAAAGGCAAGGTAATAACACATTTAAGATCATAAGACATGGAGCATTGGGTACTATGGAATACGAACTAGTAGGAAACTTGAACTTGCTAGTCTCCCCATTCTTAGAAGAATTTGTTTTTCTATATTGTCTCTGCAGAAGTGTTGAAGCTCACCATTATAGAACAATTTAATATTCCAGGATCCAAATAAATAGGAAAACTGGGGTGCCAGTGCTTCTTCTGGAGCCTGGGAGTTAAATTACAATGTTGTATGATTTCCCACAAAGTTCGGATGACATTAAAGGCCAAACTACATTTAATTATTTTAAAATGCATTTATTGTTTTTTTAAGATTTACACATAATTCACACTGGATTCTGTGTGGATATTTACTGTTTTTCTAGCTATCAAGAGGCAATCGGTAATTATCTTTACAATCAAGAGTTTTTCCTTCTGTTAGTGATTATCTGTAATCAGAAAACTAGTTGGTGCATATTTGTACTACAGCTTAAGTAAAAAAAAAAAAAAAAAAAAAAAAAAGAAATGAAAAGAAAAGCTGTTGTTGAAACCTTAACTTACAGAATTAAATTATAACTGTTTTGTAAATTTTGATTTTTTTAAACTTGATATATGATTATGTATGCTAAGAATATGGTACTATCTAAAATGTATTTTACTGGAGTTTTAATAGTTATACAAAAATTCTTACATAAACCTTTGGTTGACTGAATTGCCACGTAAGTGATTAAATAAATTTTCTCTAGAAATATTAATTCTATATAAAGAAAACTAAAATGAAGAGTAAGCACTAAAATTTCTTCTTAGAGAAGACATCTTACTTTTTAAGAACCTGATCTTTGACTAATGTTTGATTAGCTATAGCTTTATTATATTATAAATCATTTCAATCTTGGATCAACTTCCTTTGAGAATTTTAATTTCAACTTATTTTTTCCCCCATCAGGCACATCTGATGTTTCATTAGAGAAGAAAAAAAAAGAAAAGAAAAAAGAAAAAAAAAAAAAAGTGTTGATGTTTTGACCTAGTGTTTCAAGATTAGTTAATAACTCTGCTTAGTTCAGCTTTAAAAGATTTTTATATCTATATGTAAGTGTGTTTAGGAAGTATTATTATGCTAAGAAAAATCTCACAAGAACCCCAGTATTAAATTGAGTTTCATGGGTTAGAATTGATCAGAATTGGAAGGTTTCAAGACCAGCTGTCATGTGAAAAAAGCATTAATTTGGCACATATGTTCTTGGAAAAAGGACTAATTTTTTTCTATATGAACAATGTTGTTTCAATTTCTGCCCTCATTCTTTAATCATTTATTATATATCTTATTCCTAATTTTTGAGTCATTTCTTTACATTAGGATATTACTATCCTAATTGCCATCATAAAGAAATATAACCCAGCTGATTATATATTTCTGTACTTTGCAAGTTAAGGTAATGATTCTATAATAAGACTACCAATTATATCTATACCTAATTTTCCCAGGAGAAGGAAAACATGCAATGGTTTCTTTGAACCCATATACCCTTACTATATACAGGCTACAGAAGTTAACAAAATAGACAATAAAAATAGTGCATACTTAAGTATTGAGACATGACTGGCTCTGTTTTTGTTTCACTGTCTTGTTTATACATTACCTTGTCAAAAAATAATAAAAATATATTTTAAAACTGAAATAGTTTTCTGCCATTACAATGTCTCTAAACCATTCAGAATAAATCTGCCTGAAAACATTTTTAAATTAATATTTTTCACAGTTATGAACATATTGGTATTTTCAGGGTGCTAAATGATTGATTTTGATAGGACATTCCTAGATGGTCAGTCAGAAAAAATAACCAAACTGATTATTCCCTTCATTGTGAATTCTTCTTGTAGTATTTAGATGCAGTAATCATTAAGTTATTCATTTTGCTGTCTATGCAAAAGAATAAACTTCAGTTACTCTGTAGATCCAATTTAAACTTGCTGGTTTATAGGAATTCTTCAAACAGTAGTCATCCAAACATATTCTTGAAAGCTTCAGGAAGGCTAATTGTATATGCTATAGTGAGATCAGTGTTACATTGATGAAAAAAAGGTAAACCAGTACACAGTTACTAAGTTTAGTAGAGCTAGAAAAGTAAGAAAAGGCAAGAAAGGTGTTTTTTGTTTGTTTTTGGTTTTGTTTGTTTGTTTTTCCTACCACAGTTAACTTCCTATTTCAAAACAGTTCTATGTTCTATGATTAATATAACTGGAATAACTGTGGTAGAGATTTATGCAAGCCTATAAAAGATTAGTTCTGATTCCTATAGGTTTTTGTATTTGGGAAGCTGCCATAGCTCACACAGTTCACTATAACATTTCGTATTAATATGATATGGCATAACTGACTTAATCTCAAATATAAAATGTCATTGTAATCATATGTTATTAGGATTTATCTCTTCTGATCCAGTCACAAGAGAAATATAACTGATTGGCACTTTGCCAATAGTTAAGTCTTTGTTTTGAGTCTGTTATATTTTGTGATGATGATTTTACAGCTCTTTCAAAAACTGGTTTTGTTTTGCCTCTTGAACCAGGTACCAGCTGTTTGATTAGGCACTGCAATCGAGAGTCATTGCACCCCAATAAGAGGTGTAGAACACAATCCTAAATTTTAGGCTCTTGATCTCCAAGGAGGAATATGGAATTTGCAGCTTAGTCACTTAGCTCCCTATATGATGTCTTGGGGATAAGTGCCATAAAAAGACAGTCCACAAAACTTCTGTCCTGAAGCGATGCCTCCTGTGCCTATTCAATAGGGAATGTGAAACATATGGTGTCGTATGGTATTACATCATCTTGGATTTATTGTCTCCTGCTTAAAATGCAGGGAGGTATGCTCACTCTATTCTAATCAAAAGATGGAATTGTTTTTCAGAGAATAAACAGCTACCAGAATTCTTTCAACATATGAGATCAGGACTTGCTCCCTGTATCACTTACTACAGTTGCTATTTTCTAGATAAGAGTATGTAGAATATATAGAAATAATGTATAGAAACTGTTTTCTATACATTATACATAAAATCTTAGAAAAGATTTTGGCTAACAAGTGGAAAGTCTAGATTTGATTCTCTTAGCCTGAAGTGATTCAAGTCCACTTCTCACAGTATAGTCTATATGTACGCATATATCCTCAACCTTTCCTGTTGCTTTTTGATACTCATGTCTATCAGAAAGGCATCCCAAATGAGAAGATTTCAGCTTTTACATTCAGGAGGAGCTGTTTTCGCATGCTAAAATGGCAGAAAAACAACGCCTACTCATCCTTAAAAGTGCATCTAGTTTTCTGATCACTTAGTGCACTGAAGCAGCATAGCATGGCCAGGTCTAAGGCAAGATAGGAAAAGGAAATATTGTGCCAAGGATAAGGCTGTTAAAACAGTGTTTCTATCTATACTTTCTGCAATAATGCACATTTTTTTTAAGGTTAAGTAAAATTAACTGTGATTACAACTGAAGAAGAAGAGATAAAAATACTGGACATAATTAAAGTATGAATCTAAGAATACAAATATGAATATCTTTAAAAAGTAATAATAGAAAAAGTGACTAGATAGTTAAATTGTTGCAGTAAAAATGTTTGATTCTCCTTTATATTCTCAGAGACATCCTAGAGTAGACACTGAAAAATATACATAGGATATTACTTGAGTCATCATCAAGATTCTAGTTAAAATACTTCATATCATCTCAAAACAGGATTAGCATTCATTTGCCATTCAGTGAAATATAAACTTAAAACAACTTGGCAAGCAAGACCAAATTTATATTGTATATTTACTACAGTATTTTCAGCACCAAAGAACAATATTTCATGATGTTGGGGGTTGGTCTCTTCTCCCAGGTACCAAGAGGTAGGACAAGAAGAAATGGTTCAAGTAGCGCCAGGGGAGGTTTAGGTTGGATATTAGGAAAAATTTCTTTATTGAAAGAATTGTAAGGCATTGGGACTGACTGTCCATGGAAGTAATAGAATAAGCATCCCTGAAGGTATTCAGATGTGCAGATGCAGTGCTTAGGGACACGGTCAAGCGGTAGACTTGGCAGGTTAACAGTTGGACTAAATGATCTTGGAGGTCTTTTCCAACCTAAGAGATTCTGTGACTGCATGATATTCACTTTGTTATATGTCTAACAGTGCAAGACAGAACTTCAAAATGTAATTCAAGTACAGTATCCATTTTTCTTGGTTTTGACTTGAAAATACACTCATAAATAGTTCTCATGGACAGCACAGTTAATTGTGATTATTTACATTAGCAGTTTATTAAAATAAAGTATGATAGTATTTTCTATTGATGGTCAACAGAAATGTAATTGAGAACGTGTGCCCTGGTGAAGCTGTGTTGGAAACATTCATGTTAGATCAGAAGAGTCAGCAGTGACTTCTCTTCTAAATTTGCACTAGATTTGTAAAACCAATGTCTTTACATCCAGCTACTTTGGTTTTGTGTAGAGCAGGCAGATTTTAGAAATTTACAAGCTTTTGCAAGTATCATTTGGAAAATTTATATATTACAGCATCTTTAAAATCCGAGCCTGTTCTATTTACAATTTCTGTGAGATGTTGTGGTATACAAGTGGTACTCCAATCTGAGTAAAAGTCTCTGCACTTCTTACTTGAGTAGCTCATTAAGGTAGATTGAGTTGTTACCTAAAATCAGTTAGGGTAGGAGTGAACGTTTTGTAGTACAGTATATTTTTTGAGCACTCTTTGGACTACTCACTGGAAAGCTCCCTAGGGAAGTGGTCACAGCACTGATTCTGTCAAAGTTCAAGATGTGATTGAACAACACTCTCAGACATGTGCCTTGATCTTTGGGTAGTCCCAAAATGTGGAGCAAGGAGTTGTACTCCATGATACTTGCACATCCCTTTGAACTCAGGATATTCTCTGATTTTATGGTTCTATGCTTCAGCAGATTCTATCTAAGGGATCATATTGTAGGTAGTTTTAAAACTGGTATTTCTTATACTTGAATGAAATACTCAAAGTCTAGATTGAATTGGTGTTAAAAAAAAATAAAATCATTATGACTTAATTTTCCTAAAGAGGAAATAAATATGTCAGATGTATATAGATGTCATAAATACAATATCTAGTAGCATAACAAGCATGGACATAAAACTGCAAAATGATCTGTCCTTCAAGTGTTACTGAGCCATGGTGGTGATTTTCTGTATCCTTTATTCCATTTGAAGTCACGACAGGCTGTCAGAAAAAATAATTTGAAGGTTAAGAATTTCAGGTTTCCTTCAGTTGTGAAAACACCTTATCTTACTCAAGAACAGATACAACAAATCCAACTGGAGAAATAAAGTGAGTTACAGTTGTTCATACAATTCTGAAAAATATTTGTTGTTGTTGTTGTTTTTTTCCTAAAATTATAGCATAGATGAAAAATGTAACAGGAAATCTGAGTGAAATATAAACTACTTTTTTCTTTTTTTTTTTTTTTTTTTAGTTTTTGCATTGATTTGTACAAGTTCGTACTATATTTCTGCAGTTTGGGTCCTCTTTACAGCTATGTCATTTATTTTTATGATTTTCCAGTACATATTATAAAGTGCTTATGAACTTCTTATAAAATATTATTGAAGTAGAAACATGCATACATGATGCTAAAAGAATCATAATTCCTTTTGTTATCATTTATATATATATTTATATACATCCTTAAATGTGATATACATTTACACAGACTGCGTCATCTCTGTTTTTGGTAAAGTTCCTGTCTTCTAAATTTTGATGCAGGTAAATTAAGGTTTCATTCTTATAAATAGAAATTTGGTAAATATAGAACTATATAATGGTCATACAGTAATAAGAGCTGACTTCCAGTGTACACGTTAGAATTAGTGAATAAATACAGTAAACTCTCAAAAGCTGATTTTAGATGCTTGGCATCTGTTCTTTTTAGTAACTTAGAAAGCTTTTACAGAAAAGTTCTCTAACATCCCAAATAATACACGCTATATAAAGTAGATATTAAATAGTACCAGACTATGTAAGCCAAAAATGCGAGTCTGAAAAACAATATACACTAGAAAGTATAACCTGTAATAATTAGGTCTTGATTTTGTGAGTAATTTTCTTTTATGTGTGTTGTGTTATAGAGCTGATAGCAGTAGTCTTCAAGGATAATACCTACAAAGTGGTCTTTCTACGATGTTCTTAGATTTAAAAAACAGTATTATTAGGGTTGGACTAATCACCATAGCAAATAATTTGATGATGGAAATCTGAATATATACTATGAAGTACTGTGGCACATCAGCAATTTCTGAACAAACATGGAAGTTCAGGGCAGTCTGGTACCTTGTAGGAACTGGTGTTGCCATTAGCCATTTATCTTGCAAGCACTGATTTTCATTATGTAATTGAAATTTCACAACCAAAATAAGAGTAAAATCTTAAAGTTAGTGGTTCTTCTAAGATGCTGTATTACTGAACTCCTCATTTAAAAATGAGTGAAATAGAAGTCACTCAGTAAAAACAAATGTGGTTTAATTTATTTTTTGTTGCATTTTTCAATAACATTGGAAGATAACAAATTTCTCCTGAATTTTGATGTTTGTCCTATAGGCAGTAGAAAAATCAAATTTATTTTAATTTACATTATCTATCCAAATCTTTAAAGCCCTTGATTAATAATAATAAATGTGACAACATAGTATAGCTTTAATCTGTTATGAAGAACATGAAAGCAATGAATGTTACGATTCTAAGATGTTTCCTGAGGGATCAAGCAATCTTCCACACTTTTCTTAAGACTGACCTATCACCTTGAAAAGCAGTCATGAAGGAGAGCTGCAAATGCAAGACCACTGTCAGGTCAACCTGTCATGGTGCTGACAGGTCTCTGATATAAAACCCAATTTACTGTTTAAGAAGCACATCCATTATCCTTCTGGTTTTAAAATAGAACATACATCAGCAAAATGATAAAGTGCTTAAGAATTATCAAAGTCAAGGACTATTTCATATCAGAAAGTCACAACCTTTTTTGCATATTACTGATTAAAATTACAGTGAATGTTAATATTCATCTGTGGGTTTTTCTTCCAGAAAGTTAGGAGTCATCGGTTGAACTTCTACTTGTATTACATTATCATTTGGGTTCGCCATACATTGGATTAGGTTATTCCTTACAGGAGTTGAAGAGGTCTATGGAAGTGTGGGTGTTTTTAGGTAAACTGGTGTGTCCCTTTGGAGGGAAAAAAAAAAAAAAAAAATCTATCTTTTTGGTCCTAATTAAAAAAAACAAACAAACCACCACCACCAAGCCATGTTTTTCCTATCATGTTCAAACTTCATCTCCATTTGCAGACTGGAATACAATAAACTTCTTACATTTCCTGTGTGAAGTGGATCTGTAGACTCTTCTTACTTAATACAGTTTCTGTTCTTGAAAATGGAAAATTTAAGGTATTACTGAATAGGCAGCAAAAAGAGGAAAAAAAAAAAAAAAAAAAAAGGCATGTTAAAACTTTTTAGTCAATGACCTTAATGGATTTAAATGGCTATTCTAAAATAGAAGCAGAAAATAAGTGATTATATTATGGAAATGTCCACCAAGGCTGATGGTGAAATAAGATTATAGATTTCTAATATCAAAGCAGCCTTTAGAATAGTTTCCAGTGTCATCTTACTTGTGATTTTTTTTAATGTCTGTTTTAACTAGTGACCATATTTGATCATATCTCCTGACTTTTTTTTTTTTCCTTTGATTGCTAGAGTTAAAGAGATAGGGGCTTACTATATAATATTCAGTTCTGCAGAATTATGCATTATCTTACTAAATAAAATGCAGTTTTTAACCTTAAACATTATTCAGGTAAATTACATTATTGTTTTCATATTGTTTATGTGTTTTTTGTTTGTTTGTTTGTTTTTTTTCCCAATAATTTGTCTGGAAAGCATGTAACAGATATGCATTTCTTTAAACTAGTAGGCATGTGAATTCCAGAAGGGATCTTAATTCTTGCCCATGTTTTGTTTTACCTTTACTTCTGCTGGTAAACATTTAAAACTCTTTTATCTGTGCTCTGATCTGTGTGCTCTGTTACTTTGTCTTGAGGCTTGAGACATGATGAATGACAGTAATCAAGTTTAACAAGTTGAAATAAATTTAATAAATATTTCTAAGGTCTCAGGAGGTCTTCATACAGAGCGATTTATAAAAGCACAAAATAAATATGATTTCAGAGAATTGGTGCAAAATCTGTTTTTTGTTGTTGCGTTTGTTTGTTTTGCACTTGCTATGTGTTTGCTGTTATACTCTGTAAAACACTAAACGTTTCCTTGTTTCTTGAAAACAGTGAGATATCTAAATTTATTTTATATATCAAGAAAGTTAAGAATGTTTATAATTTAAGTGAAATAAGAGAAACACTTTGAGCTGTTTAGTCTATTCACTACTTGGTTAGATTGTTCTTCAATTTATAATTTGTGTATCTGCATCAGTCTTCATATGGGCATTGAAAGCAATGGCCATATAGATTTTTTTTTACAAAACTTGTATCGTTGGGTTTGCTGTTCTCTTTGAAAGACCACTGCTTTCTTGGAAACATAAATAAAGCTCCCTTAAAAAGGGAAAGCCTTGTACTTGTACCTGAATTTAGCTAACAGGAAGCAGACCTATGTAATTAGACATTTTGAAGCAACAACCACACTTTACTGACAGTGAACATTATTTTAGTTTACACGTCCCCCAAACCATGTTACTGTAGTTAGTAGGTATCATGGGGCTTATACTTATATTGTGTATGCAATAATTCTAGTGTTTAGTTCATTGACAAAAACTATTTAGAATTATGGGTAAGCGTATGGAAGACTAATATGAAGTCAAATGTTACAAGTCAGTCATATGCTTTATAAACCATAGCAATTCAGATTTTTTTTAAAAAAATGAGTTTTAGTTATTTCGATCTTTCTACCATTGTATCAGTACTAATATAAATAGATTATATACGTAATGGCATTTAAATACTAAGTTGCTTATAAATACTAAATTGCTTATAAATACTTAATTTCAGTTCCAATTAACCATAGTTTTTATGTGTAAGTTTTTCTCCTTAAAGTTTATTGACAACGATGTATGAATTTCATGTCAGTATTTTGCTATAATAATATGGTATAATAATCAGAAAATGTGTTTATAATAGAAAGGCAATGGGAAGGTGTAAAAGCACTTGTCTGATATGCCAGATTCTAATCTGTATTTTAGTATTTCAGTTGATGTTTCTATAAAGATATGAAGATGAACTAGAAGTGATTGCTTTGGTAAGATGCATCCACAGTGAATATTTCTTCTTGTCACGTGACTTATAAAGTATTGCAAAAGTGGCACCGTAGCTGCTCAGTAAAAAGAGGCCAGCTTTTTACACTTGGTTTCCACAGAGTACCTTCTCTGACCATCTAGGATCAGACAACCACATTTGTTAGAAGACCTCTGTGTTGCTTAAGCTGAATTTGGATGGTAAAAGGGCAAGGAAAAAATTGTTCTGGAGACAGACGGGTTGGAAGCTCAACATGTGGCTTTGGTCAGGTTTTCAAACCAGATTCTTTTAGGCACAAGTGTTATAAACTCTTGAAGGATGTCCAGATCACCTTAGTCTCCTCTGAGATGATTTGGGAATATTTTACTTTGAAGCTTGTGTTAGCAACAGCAAGGCTTGTCCTCTTGTTTCTTTAAAAAAATTTCCCCCTCTCCACTCCCTCCCCCCCCCCCCGCCCTTTTCTTTCTATCTTTCTATGTCTCCTAAAGCTGTCAGGTTTTAAATTGTGTTAAAACTTAACCAGCTGAATAGGAAAGCTATTCAAAATCTTTCATAGAATAATGTTTATACTATCTGAGCTAGTAAATGGATCCCTGAGGGGTAACAGCTATTGCTTTAATTAGTCTATTCTGCTAATTCCAGGAAATCTTCCTTAATTTGAGCATCTTTCTCATCTGGAGATTAATTCCCTGGATCCATAGCTCTTTCAAAAATGTTCAATAGCACCAAAGTCATGAAGAGTGATTTGATCTCATGTTGGGCCAGTGGTTTCATGTTGCTTTTTGTCCACTCGTACTCCAATTATCCGAGCAAAATGGAACCTCAGCTGCACACATTCGGTGCAAAATGCAGCTGTTTCCAAAACTAGCCAAGAACTTTCAGGATTCAAAGAATATTCAATATATATATATATATACTGATATATATGTCAGTAGCTGGGGATAGGTCATGATAATTTCTTGCATTACAAGTAACTCTTTTGTTCTGTAAGTCATATGTAAAAGGAATATTTACCCATTTTTATGTGTGTTTTAGATTTTTCCAAAGTATAAATGTTCTGGAATAATTATCTCTATGCACATACTCTTCTCCTAGGATTGTTTCCATATGGAGTTGACTTGCAGGAAACAATTGTTCTAGACTAATTATTACACATTTAATATTTTGGAAAATTTCCATATAAGTGAATGTTAGTTATGTACCCTGAAAACAGTTGTCCAGAGCCCACTGGCTTTAATTCCCCTTGCCTCAGTGAAATTTCTTTCAGAACTACAGAGCCAGATTTTAATATTTACTGTAGTAGTTACACTAAAGGCAATGTACAATTTCTAGTTGTATTTAATGGGATATTCAGATGATTTATTGAACTGTAGAAGTGTTTTATTGGTCACATTTCTTGGTAGTTGTCTTACTCTGAAGTGATAGGAGATTTGCTCATTAACACACGTGCATTGCAGCAACCATTTCTGATAGCTTCTTCCAAAAGCAGCAGTAAATCCTCCCCTCGGCAGGTGTGGTTCCATGAGCACATCTAATACCTTGCTGCTGTTGCCTAGAAGTCTGTTTCTCAGTTTCGTCTTCCCTGATCCTCAATGTGCAGCCTGTCTTCTTGTGCAGTCTCTCCTGTTCATCTGACACTACCATAAGACCATAAGCTGGTTCAGTTTACTAACACAGGAAAGAAAAAGAAAAAAGAAAAAAAAAAAAAAAAAAACTCTTTGCATTTCGTTGGTGATATATTTTACCATATAACTTATACAGTATATAATATACCTGAGCTCTATTATTTGCTATCCATAGTTTTCATTACTTTGTTAAATACATTCTCTTTTATGCATACATAGTGCTCTGGAGTAAATAAACCACTGGGTTGAACACTGTGCAGTATTTTGAAGGTCATTAATTAAAAGCAGGAAAAAGTATTGTGTGGACATGATTTTAATTTATTTTGTAACCTCTTTGCCGTACTCACTTTTTTTGTGTTTGTTTGTGTGGATAAGTTATTAAAAAGTGTTTTACCTTTTTGTATTAGCAAAGTATATCTTCATCAATAGGACAGCATTTTTTCCCCCTCTCTCTCTAGTATTGCTAACGTACTTAAGGTTCTTGTTTTACATTAGTGAAAATGGAATTTAGTCTTTGTCCTTATGCAAGATTATGTTACTCTCATTCCATTGGCCTGCAATTTTACTATGCCTAATTCAGTTTACATACTGACAAGTCAGGTAATTTCCTTTCTCTTCCAGGGCTAGAAGAAAAAGAGATTAGAGGGGAAAAATATGAAAATAATATTATTATTAAATTAGGAATAATTCCTCTGTATAACGCTTTTAAGCAACCTGAATAATTATTTGACCAAATTTTAAGCTGTTTTGTCCCAGAGCTGAAGTTATTAAGATTTTCCACAGTTTTGAAAGTATTTTACCTCTCATCTGACGCTGTCAGCAGACTAATTTTGGATTTGTGTGATTTACTCAGTATGGTTTTGATCTATACAGAACCTATTGGTTTTTGAGTGCATTCTCTGATTTTTCTTGAAACTTTGTGTTGGTACCTGCAATCTGCTGCAGCTGATAAAATCACATTAAAAATGTGCATGGAACAATATCCTTTTGCACTGGCTTTAACAATCCTATTAGCTACCTTTTGGCTACCTGTACCTACTTTGCTTTTTTTTTTTTTTTTAATATAAAAAAAACATATTTGGAAATTTATTTCAAACTCTACTTTAGCTAGTAGATTCTGTTTTTTGGTGATCTAAAAAAAAATTGCTGAAAATTTGTTTCTTTGTTTTA
Organism: Oxyura jamaicensis; assembly: GCF_011077185.1. Lineage (NCBI taxonomy): Eukaryota > Metazoa > Chordata > Aves > Anseriformes > Anatidae > Oxyura > Oxyura jamaicensis. The sequence goes on along the minus strand of NC_048895.1, from coordinate 47,059,227 downwards.
CATAGGCTCTCGGTTTTGATAATTCAGTTGTCTCCTAATGACCCTTAGAATGGGATTTATCGTTCTGCACCAGGATGGGGACATAGGGCTGGGCGGAGAGAGAGGGAGACGGTGATAGACAGTGTAGGGTTCTCTCTGGATCTCCAGAAGAATGGCATGACAACAATGTAAGAAAAAAATAATAATAATAATAAAAAAAAACTGTTTAATAAGACAGAGTAAAAACGGGAATTTAGGTAGCAAGCAAATCTTTCATCCCTTCAGATGCTGGCTTTTGTGTAGCCTTGGACAGACCCGCAGGTGGACTTTCCCATGGTATGCTGTGCACATGGTATCTTTGGAGAGGTTCCTCCTTCCTCTTGTGCTGTGGTGCCTTTTATTTTATGTAACAAACAAAATCATGTATCTTCTCCTGACAGGCTGGAATGCTATCTCTAATAACATTCACCAGCATGCAGCACAGGACACCATAGGCCTCCAAGCCGATTCCTTTACAATGGCTTAATGCTTACAGGCTTCTCAAGCCTTAAGTACAAGGCCTGATTGGGCACACATGGTTTTCTCAAGATGATTAACTCCTCAAACACAGCCTTCCAAAAGGCTGCCAATATGTTCATCTGGCCAAATGTAGATGCATACCAAAAAATGATGTAAGAAAGAAACTGAGGTATCCATATATATATCAATATATCCATATTGAGTTGGAAAAATGATCAGCTTTGCCTGCCTACGATGTGGTTCAGCTCATCCTGACAGGGCAGACACCAACATTCAGCACAGAACATGCAGCCAAAGTCTAGCAATATTTTATGAAAGAACTGTTTACTATACAAGAATCAGTGTGATTTGGTGCCACCAGTTTTTCTATTTCTACTGTCTAACACTATTGTGATTGCAGGGAATTTTCCACAAATCAGGCCGACGCATTGGATCTTACTGCATTTGTTATTCTATCTAAATGTTGAACAATGATAAAATCATGAATTATTTATCTGTGCTGTCCCTTATGAGGAAATAACTCAAGAATTTTACATTTGAGAAGGTACCGTTTAACTTAATAATTTAACAAGTAACAAATGCTTCTTCGTTTCTTATAAAGTCATCTTTGGTAAGCTTATGGTCTCTGTAGCTAGATTTATTCAGGGACAGTGCTAGATTTATTCAGGGACAAAGAAATCTTACTGTCTCCAATTTTTAAATCTGTCCTTTTTCTTCAAGTCCAAGGGATTTGTTCTTTTAACACTGAAATATGAAATCTAGCCATCTCAAAATGTGTCTGATTCTTCTTTACAACTGGTACGGATTTAAAAAGTATCATCATTAAATATAAAGGCAATCATTTTTCTTAACTCTAAAGTTAACAACAATCACCAAAGACATTCAAGGATTTATTTGACCTTTGCAAAATTTCCAGTATTCATACTCATTTGCTCTTTGATCACTTCTTTTGTTTAATTATTTATTCTAAGATCATAATATTTTTCATTTCTGTCTTTTCTAGTTTTTATAGTATGTGGGTTGTTTTTGTTTTTATTTATTATTTTTTTCATTCTTGTCTGTAACGTCTTATGCACTGTTTTCTCTGAATAGTTGATATGAAAATTGCTAGCCTCTGGATTTTTTGTTGTTTTTGTTGTTTTGTTTAAGATCTACTCTTCTGTAAGGCATGAGATTTTGCAGAGATGTGTTTTATTTGTTCCCTTATTAGTCTCGCATACGAGCAATCAACATTGTACTCCTGTTACAAAAGCATTGCCACTACATTTTCCAAAATTTTTGAAGGTAAGATTTGAGAATCTTTTGTAAACCTGATCATTGTAACAGGGATATAGGTTTTATCACCAGGTCGTCCAGATTCATTTGTAATGTCGGGAACTAGATCCTACATGTACATTTCAACTCGTATTTAACTTCAGTGTAGTTAGCAAAACAGTAGACAAGTTGCTATTCTATGTTCCTCTTTGCCTGGCATCTGTAGTGTTAGAAATTATTTCGGTTTGTTAAAAAAATCTTCCTAAAATATAGGTACCTTCTGTTTTTTAAGCATTTTATGTCATATATCCTAACACAGCAAAAGTGCTTCTGCTTAATCATGTACTGCTTTTTCAAGACACTTGCTCTTAAGATGACAGCTTTACGTCTTTACAAGTTTGTGTTCTGGTTTACTTTAAGCAGATCCTTTTTTAAAATGCAATGTGCCAACTGTCAGAAATACTCGACTATTGAGGCAGATGGAATCCCTATAAGACATAGAGATTTTCCTTCCTGTTATGTTACTTATTGCTAAACACTAGATGGAGAGTTTAAGTAAGAATTCCATGGAAGCTCTGTTCTGAAATGTGTATCATTTTACATCATTTTTATTTCCTGTGCTGCTTTCTTGTTCACACAAAAAATGTCTTTTAAGAGTTTAATCTTCAAAAAATAATGGAGAATTTGTTCTAGTGCATATAAACTGCTAACATAAGTTTTCTACTTTGAATGATATTCCCATTCCTATAGCAGTATTGCAAATTAATTTCTCTGTGTGAACAGTGAACATACATATTTGGAGATACTCAGTATGTTCACTTATTGCACAACAAGCCGACATCAAAATTGCTAGGCTTTCAAAATACTGTTCTTTATTATGCATATGTTTTTCTCTACTTTTTTTTTTTTTTTAAGAGAAAGATTAGGACTTGATATTTCTAAAGAAAATACTTCAAAAGGTTATACAATATGGCCTCTGATTTGTGCCAATATCAGTTGTGATTAGGCTGATAATCTCTTATATCCTCTTTAATCCTTGTTTAGTCTTTTTATTATTGAATACTCCAGTCTCTGACACCAATGTTTTTATTATATCAGTTACAATCTGGATTCATTTGGGAAATTAGTTTTTCTAACTGATTGTGTTCTCTGCCTGTATATCTTTACAGTTTCTTAGAGCACAGCACTGAATCTTCTGCAGCATCTTTTGCTAAAATTTTAAGATGTGATCTTACCAGACACCGTGATTACTTTCTGCTTTGTGTTATGACTAGTTAGAAGTGTTTTTGATAAATATAATAAAAGAGGTGAATGATTACATAAATCTAAGATTTTGTGGCCTCCTTTCAGGAATGGAGGAGATAATAGCATGTAAGTTTCTCAATAAGTTGAAATGAGTTAACAAGTGTTAACAAGTGTCTCTAAGTGTTTGTGGAAATCTGAATTCCCTCAATCCAAGTGTCTCTAAGTGTTTGTGAAAATCTGAATTCCCTCAATCTTATTTATTATACTTATTATTTATATTACTTATAATATATACTTATAAGTATATATTATACTTATTTATTGTGTAGATATTTTCAGCAACTTGGCAATGAATTATTCATTTGAATATTTGGTTTTGTAGTAAAATACAGTTTCAGTTAGGTAAGCCTTTAAAATCGGGGGAAATTTTTTAATCCATCTGCGTCAACAATTAGTGGAAGGTCATCAGTTCTTTTTAGAAAGAAAGCACCATGGAGAATAGCACAGTAGTCAAGACTACAAAGAGGAACTTCAGGCTCTGACTGTTTCATACTGGGCTGTAAAATATGAGATTGCAAGTACTTTGGCATATAAAATGCAAAATTTCCTCTTTGATCAGCTGAACATTTCTATTGATTTCAATAACCGCATAAATTTGCCACAAGTTCTGTTTTAAGTCAGCTATGTAACAAATTATTTTTCATTGGACTAGAGTTTATTGGACTACATTCTTCACAGAAAATTACCTGTAAATGTAAATGTTGTCCATCCACCTTTTGCTTAGAAAACATTTTCATATAAGAATTCTCCACAGAAAATTCTCCATAGAGAATTCAGTTTGAAAGTGCGGATAGAAAACTTGAGGTAAACATCCAGCACTATAAACAAATGAGCCTCCCTTCTTTATCAAGCTGCAGATTTTCATGAATCTTCCAGGACTCATTTTTTATTGTATCCCTTTAAAGCTCTGAAATTTTATTGCAACTGACCGCTGTACTTAAAAGTTACAGAGGGGAGAGTATACAGCTTTAGAGAAGGATGATTATTTTCTCTACTTAGAATACCAGGCTAAAAATAGGCTCACCATCGATTTTATTATTATTATTATTATTATTATTATTATTATTTTATTGTTCTTATGAAGTGTTGGTAATGATTCTGTAATTAGAGTCAAAACAGGAAACTGATTCCATGACACTGTGCCTACTTTTTGAGAAGTTTGGTGAAACTCAAGAGGTTTTAAATTGCATGGTACAAAAAAATAAAAAAATAAAAAAAAATAACAGATTTTTGGTCATGGTACCAGATTTTCTGTTGTCTTCTGGTCTGTTGTTATCTGTATTATGGAATTAGGACTAAATAAAAACGGCCACTGAAAGTTTCCAATATGACATCATAAATATTGGTAATCAACCTATTTGTCTCTATAGTCCAAAATCAATACTTTTATATGCATGGAGTATCTCTATAGTTTATTTGGTTTTGGAACAACTACTTTTGGCCAACATGCATCACCAGTAATCTTTCCTTTTGATTTATTTATACAATTTTTGAGGTAATTATCCAGCTGGGAGTTTTATTAGTACCTTTAACACTTTTTTTCTATATGCAACATGGAGCAGTGTGTTCTTAGTTCCAGATTATCTTTTATTATTTTCATTATTATATATTTTTATTATTTTTTATTATTATTTTTATTTTTAAAATGAATTGATGCAGAATCAGGTAAACACCAAAATCAATGTCTCCAAAAGGAGAAATGGCATAGATTCACCTGGAAGGGATGGCAGATCTTTGGAAATTTAGAATAACAAGAAGCAGGATCGCTGTATTATGGTCTTGCTTTTATTCTGTTTCCTAGATATCCTCTGTTAGGGTCACAATAATAAGTTAGGATGGTAGGTGCATTCCAGCATGAACCTTCATATCTGTGTGTGATGGAAGTGCAAAATAGGCTGAAAATAACTATCCTAATACTTTAGAGTTTTACCAACTCTTTACTTAGAAATGCACACAGATATTCCATGATAATGTTTATGAGCATTATAAAAAACTAAACATTACAGAAATCAGAAAAAGTAAATTGTAAATAAATCTTATAATTTAAATAAAAAATAAAATCCACATTTCATTTTGTTTCCAAGCTAACAGCATTCTTATAATTTGCTGTATGTAGTTCTGCAGCATGCTGATTTGTCATTCAAAAATACGTATGTATCCATAAAGAGTGTTGTGGCTGCTTTTATATCAGTGAGCAGTGCAAGCCAATAGAAAGGATAACCAAAGGAAAAGAGATGATGCCGAGCATATGATGTTTTACACGTTACAGGGATTTCCTTCATTCTGACTGACTGTTGTCTGAAAGGATTCCAGTTCATTCATTTAGAAACTGTTTCATTATGTGAACCAGAGCACCATAATTGGGGATGATTGTGAGGTTCATTTCAAAGCACATTCATGATCCCAACTGAAACATGAATGCAAGTATTCTCACAGTGTATTTATATTTTTCCAAACATTAGAATGTGGATGGAAGAATCTCCACTATCAGGAAAAAATTTAAAGGCTCTCAGATTTAGTGGAATTGATGCAGTGGAAAGCCTCTTGAAAATGACAAAATGACAGAGCAAGGAAAAGAGAAAGGAAAAAAAAAGAGAGAAAAAAGAGAGAGAAAGATAAAGAGAATGAGGAAGGAAGGAAGGAAGGAAGGAAGGAAGGAAGGAAGGAAGGAAGGAAAACTGTATTCATCTGTAGACTGAGAAGGAGAGGAAGAAATACATTAGTTGTCATTCATCTTCTTCCTTTACATTAAAGGAAATTGATTAGCAAGCATAAGGAGAGAAATTGAAATTACATGAAATAGTTGCATTATACTCCAGCAGAGAATAAGAGATGGAGGACCTTCTGAGGACAGAGTTCTCTACAGCAATTTGTATCATAGATGCATCTGGTTTATCAAAACAGCTTATCTTTTCCCCAGTCAAAAATAACATTTCTGAGGTAATGAAATAGAGTAATTCTGTATGCAGCTTACGACTTCATTTCAGTTGTATCTCAAGGCAATAATGAGATACAATATCTTTGTACAAAATCACATCTGATTTTTCTTTCAAGTTCTGGTGCTTTAGAAGCATTTGTAATGTTTGCTGACCTCTATCAGAAGTTTCATCTTGGGGTCTTAAAATTGTTTTCTCACATTTTGACTTTTGAAGTTATGAGATGAGCTTTGATCTGTTGTCCAGATTTGTGCAATGGCCCCAGAAGTAGATTTCAAGCATTAGAAGTGGCACCATTTAAAGCATATCAAGAGTGGCACATGTGAGGAAAGATCTCACAAGTTTCTTTTTGGATATAAAATGCTTTTGTCTGATAGACGTTGATGGACTGTGCTCTTTTGATATTGAATGCTTGTGATACTGATATTAAATAAAAGGAATTAATGTGAAACTCAGAGTATCCATTGGGACATTTTCCTATGCCTCTGCTATCATTTGAAGTTTCTGATTTGATTTTAGGTATGTCTGCATAGCAAAATCAAAACATGATGGTAGTATGTAACAGCTACCTATGTTAGTTTAATCAAATTATGATCAATAAATGAAGAGCTATACAGGCTTTGCTGCTTTTTGCCAGTAAGAGCAGACACTCTTGGGGATGCCTATCTACAGATTCTGATTGTTAACTGTGATGGTTTCGCTCGGGTGGGTGACCGAGCTCCACCACAACCGCTCTCTCACTCCCCCTCCTCAAAGAGGAACACGGAGAAAATACGATGAAAGGGGCTCAAGGGTTGAGATAAGGATGAGGAGATCGCGCAGTAATTATTGTGATGGGCAAAACAGACTCAGCATAGGGAGACAGTAAGATTTATTGCCTATTACGAACGAGCTAGACAAGTGAGAAACAAAGGAAAGAAACCAAAAGCACCTTCCCCCCCCATCCACCCTCTTCCACCTCCTCCCCCCGAGCGGCGCAGGGGAACGGGGGAATGGGGGTTATGGTCAGTCTATAGAAATTCTTCTCTGCCGCTCCTTCTTGGTCACTCTCGTCCCCTGTGCTGTGGGGTCCCACCCACGGGATGCAGTCCTTGCTGAACTGATCCAGCGTAGGCTTCCCACAGGCAGCAGCTCTTCAAGAACTGCTCCAGATATGGGTCCGTACCACAGGGTCCATCCCTCGGGAGCAAACTGCTCCAACCTGGGTCCCCCACGGGCAGCAGCTCCTGCCAGGTCACCTGCTCCTGCGTGGTCTCCTCTCCACAGGCTGCAGGTCCGGCCCAGAACCTGCTCCGGCAGGGGTCTTCCACAGGCCGCAGTCTCCGTTGGTGCAGGGCCACCTGCTCCACCGTGGTCTCCTCCACGGGCTGCAGCGTGGAACCCTGCTCCACCGTGGTACTCCATGGGCTGCAGGGGGACATCCTGCTTCACCATGGTCCTCACCACAGGCCGCAGGGGACTTCTGCTCCGGCGCCTGGAGCACCTCTCCCCCTCCTTCTTCACTGACCTTAGCGCCTGCAAGGCTGTTCCTCACTCCTCTCACTCTCCCAGCTGCTGTGTGGCGCAGCGTTTTTTTTTTCCTGTCTTAAATCTGCTCTCACAGAGGTGCAAACAACATCACTTATTGGCTCAGTTCTGGTCAGCAGTGGGGCCCTTACCAAACATGGGGCAGCTTCTAGATCCTTCTCACAGAAGCCACCCCTATGGCCCCCTGCTACCAAAACCTTGTCACGTAAACCCACTACATTAACACTTGCTAAGATTTGTGTTTCCAAGTCTTCACTATTAATACTTACATTTATTAGAGAAAGCTGTAGATATGTCTCAAAATACTATAATCATGCAATTATTTGGTTGTGTCAGTAAGTAATTGCCAAAATGTTAAAGTTTTCTTATGCATGCTGCTTAAGATGATGGTCTGTGCTAGAAGTACAGAAACAAGTAAGGTACATACATGCATGCTAACTCCAGAACCATGAACTCTGGAGTTCATGGCTTTTGCACCTGGGCACAAGTTGTAATTAAGCAGTGTTGTGCAGCTGCCTTGCTGGACAGATTAAGAGCTCTATCACACTGTATGGATGAGGACCTTGCAGTTGATGATTCTAGTAAAACTTTGTATGTTAACATGGCACTGCATAAGGCTAGGTATATTATTTAGCCTTTATTCCTGATAGCTTGAGTATTTCATTACATGGTACAATTTGTTTGATTTATGTAATGTATCTTGCATTATACTCAGCAGCTTCTGGCTTCAGTACACAAAGAAAAGAATGGTGACACTTCCTGTGGGGAAGTCAGTGAACTGCCAGCGAGACTATGCTGCATTACCTAAGTGAGGTGGTAGTTTGACACCAGTACAAGAGAAGGGACTAAGACCCTGTCATTGGTTATACAAACATTTTCTTGATGCTATTGCCTTTACGTGCTATTGCTCTAAGACACTAGCTTGTGGTGATAGACTCCATTCTGTGGATACAGTGCAATTTCATACAAGTTCATTTTTCAGCTTGGATACAAAGAGATACGATTTATTAGTCTATTTTTGAAAAAATATCAGTCTTCCAGTCGATAATGTGGTGTTATATTTTCAGGGAAGACTGCAAACATTTTTTAGGCAAAAGGGTTGAGTGGCCATGTGACTTCCGATCTCTATAGCTTCAAAGATAAGTGTTATAAAATATTTTTTGTGGGAATGAAAACTGCAAAAAAGATCTGTTTAAGTTACAGTCTTTCTGTAAGAAACTCAGCTGACTGAAAACTGGATTTTTTTTCCACAGTTGTCATCTAAATGCAATAACTTGTATCAATTAAGTAAAGATATGTCTTTAACAATTAAATTTGATTACAAAGTCACTGGTAATGTATTTTTTAAAAATATATGAATTGTTAAATAACAACAGCAAGATATCAGTCTATTCTACTTTTAGGAAGTAAAAACATTGCTCTCTTAATATCTTACTACCCCAGTCCTAATATGTTATATTTTTTATTTTTCACACAAATCTCGACTTCTGATTATTGACTTCTGATTGGAACACAAAGGCCTATGTCTGCATTAACAGATGAGAAACAGTGTCCAATTAATTCTTGATGCTCAATATAAATTCAGCCCCATTCCTTGAAGAATCAGTCACCTATTTCTTCCTGTCACACTCCATGCTGCTCCGTCCCTTGTGCCAGCTTAATTGTTCACACATCTTTCCAGTAAACCTGGAAAAATACTTCACAATTTAACCTAACAAAAACAAAAGCAAAAACTGTAAAAAACTCTTTGTTTATGATCTGGTCTTCTGAATACCCACACGAAAGCTTGTGTTTGTAACAGAAGGCTGCACATTGTGATAGCATCCAGTGGCGTGCTTGAGGGGTGAAAGACCACTTATTTCAATGTCAGTGACAATTTTTGTCTTGCTTAAAGTGCCCATGAAACTACTGTGTTAGTTTTTAAGAAAATCACCAGTCATCCTATGAAGGTACATACTTAGGTCCCTGAGTATGCATAGCTTGACACTCAATTAGAAAAAATAGGCAAATTCAGTCTTCAAATACTTATTTACTATTTAAATCTGATTTCAAATAATTTGTCATAGTATTTTCTTAATGTGCCATTACTAAAGTCTAAGAAGCAACCCTATAGAATGTTTCAAAATACCCATGAGTCAATTAAAAAAAAAAAAGGTCTTTCTCCTTCCTTGCTTAATGGTTTGTATTTTTTATCTTGTCACATAGTTCATTGGCATAGAATTACAATAAATTAGTTTTGCAATTATCAAACCGTTCAACTTCTCTTTGGCATTTAACGAACCTCAGAAGCTGTTTATTGCTTCATATACTTTGCCATCATGAATATTAACCTTTAATTAACTGGAACTCTAATCTTAGTCTTTCTAACTATGTTGCAATGAAATATCTTTGTTAGGTTGCCAAAGACAGTATTTATGACTGCTTTTTCCAATAAATTGAATACTTTCAGAATGACCTTTTAAGTCAGCAATTTTAATAATATAAAATGCAGGAAGATAAATTTCATTATCAAAAGTAAACACGATCTGGTATCTTTTTTGCGTATTTTACTTAGAAATAAAAAATCCCAGAGAAACCTCAGTTGCGAGGGACCTCTAGAGATGATCGGGCCCAACTGTCTGTTGAAAGCTGGGCTTTAGATTAGCTTTTTCAGGTCCCTCTCAAGCCAAATCTTGAACATTTTCATGGAGATTTCACCACTTCTGGGCAACCTATTTTAATGATTATTTTTTCTCACAGTGAACTTTTTCTTGTATCCAGGCAGAATTTCCCTTGATTCAACTTGCACCTGTTTCCTCTTGCCCTGTGCAGCTTTTTGAAGAGAACACCCCCATCTTTATAAATGCCTTTTAGAGATTGAAGGACAGTGATTAAATCATACCCTAAACCTTCTCTTTTCTGGGCTGCATACATCCAGTTTATTGAATCTTCTGTCAAGATTTAATCATCTTTGTGGTCCTCTGGTAGACTCACTCATTTTTTATTTTTATTTTTTTTTCGTGGACTCTAAGGGACCAGAACTGCACACAATGTACTATGTGTCAGCAATTGTTGAGTGGAACTCCTGGATCTGCTGCCTATACCCCTACTAATGCAAGCTGGTGCTCAGTTTGCCTTTGTTGCTGCAAAGGCACTGCTGACTCAAGTTTAGTGCTGTCCATAAGAACCCCCCAGGTCCTTCTCAGCAAAGCTTCACCCTAACTAGTCAGATCCCACATAGCTTGTACTGCTGTTTGGGATTATTAGCCTCATGTGCAAAATTATAATTGTGCGTATCTTGTTTGTCCTAGTTTGTGAAGGTCTCTCTGTACAGTAGCTATTCCTTCTGGTGTACAATACCACTCTTCACAGTTTGGTGTCATTCACAGGCTTGGTAGTGAGCATTCAGTCCTGGCATCCAGATTCTCTATAAAAACTCAAATAGCATCAGATCCAACAGTAATCCTCAGAAACTCCATTTGTGACCAGTTGCCCATAAGCCATTTAAACCATATCAGTCTTCACTTGAAAGTTAAAGCCATAGTATTTCCATAATGTTGTATGATGTATGCAAGCAGCTTAGCAAATTAGATTATTTGAACTGTCACCAGGATCAGTAGGAAGTATCCCACTGATTCTACATTTTCCCATAAAATTATGGGCTACATGTGTCCTCAGAAACTATTACAGCATTGTGATGATCTGCAAATAGAGAACAAAAAGAAGTCTGGTCTCAAAAAGCACTACAGAAAAATTATGTGTAGGAAATAAATATATAAAATAATTGCAGATAGATCAGGAATTATTTAAAAAAAAAAAAAAAAGTGAATGATATATATTTATTTTTCTTTCCTCAGGCAAACTGTTGCAAATAAATGGCTAGAATGGCCCAAGAAAGTCTCTATTGAGAACAGTGTTCCAAACAGTGTATGATAGTGATGGTCTCCCTAGTAATGAGGATAGGGAGGAAAGAAAACTAAAGGTATTTGCCCAGTGGAGCCATTCCAGGGAATGTCTCATAATCTGATCTGATAAGATGCAAACACAAGAAATAAGTTGCCTCCGTGTAATGATCTTAAAGCTGAGCAATAACTCTTCAGTCATGCAAGGTACCATTTCCTCAATGCAGAGACAGTTCCACTGTCTTCCTGATCGGTGATATTTCTTTGGTTTAGGCAGACCTTAGGCTCATTTCTGCCTAGATATTTTTATCTGAGTCAGATGTCCTTCCTGGTATTTATAGAGCTGTATGTCTATTACAGAGCAAACTGACAAGCAAAACATCTTTAAGACAAAGGAAAAAACAACAGCTCTCTATCTAGACTATTGCTAAGTATTTGATATGGAGTACAAGAGTTGTGATATGCATCAGATTGTAAGAAATTCCATATTGAAGTGGAGACAGTAAGAGCAAATAATGTCAAAGTGAGAGATATGATAATGGAACTTCTTTAGAATTGGTTTTAGGGCTAATCTGATTTAATATTTTAAATAGTGACCTAGACCAAAAAAAAATAAATAGGATTGTATAACAAAATTTACAGTTAACGTGATGTTTGGAGTAGTTATTAAAATAGATGAAGATCAGAATGTCACACAGATGGAAGTGGAAGCCCTTCAGAATTGGTGTAATAGAAATGGAATTTAAAATATAATAGTACAAAGTACAAGGTAATGCACTTAAAACTAATGACAAGAAATTCTGTTATTAACAGAGCTCATCTACTGCAAAAGCTAGTTGTTATAGCAGTTAATCAAAGGATAACTATGAGTTGCCTGTGTAATGTGGCCTAACAAAAGACTAAATGTAATGCTAGGAGGTCTACCAGAAAGACTTTATCTATCTCATGAAAAAGGATAATACTATTTGTATTTCTGATCACTGATAATGTGGATTTGGTAAACCTGAATGTACTTCTCTTTCATCATCTTTACCAGTCACACATGGAATGCCCAGAAACTTCTAAAAGTCACAACGTGGTCTTTTGACAGGGAGTTCCGTAAGACCATGACTTGCTACATGAATACATAACTACTTCTCTTTGTTCCAGATTTGTGACTTACTAGCTTGTTGTCATGCCCTGCGCTCTTACTGAAGGAGACGGTGGGAAAATCAGTCCTTATCCATCCTCTTCATGAAGGCATGATTTTATAGGTCTTTATTTTATTCCTCCTTAGCAATCATTTTCCTGGTTAATTATTATTTTTATATAAGCTATTCCGTAACTTCATTGATAGTCCTCTGAAACTTTTCTAATTCTACCATATCTTTTTTAGAGGTGGCAGATCAAAGCTGACATATTATTTAAAATGTGTTTTCTAACCATTGAAACAACAATAATGTACAACAGCCTTTCAGCAGTAAAGGGACAGATAATTGGATTTATGGTCAATTTTTGAAAGACTTTTTATATATAATAGAGGGATATTAGAGAAATAATAGAGGAATTGATAATTTTATTCCTTCTACTTTTTCTGTTCTTGCATGAAGAATGCAAGGAACTGAAACTGAATGCAAGGAAACGCAAGGAATGCAACTTTTTCCTGCAAGAAGTTAACACAAACTTGTTTTCCAGAAAATCTGCAAAAGTGCCATAGGAAAAAAAAGTTCATATCAAAACTACTAACATGACTTGGGAAGAATAATGGTTATTTGCAGATAAGATGTAGTTTGGGATTGCATTAGTTACCTCTAATGATGATAGTCTGCCACAAATAATTAAGATTGTAGCTTATGTAAGCAAGACAACATATTCTTTATCATAATTTAAGTTAAAATTTAATAGAACAGTGATTCCTAATATTTTATATGGAAACACATATTTTAAAGGATGTGTGAAGGTCATACCAGTACTGAAAAATATATGAAAAGGACATAACTTTACTAGTGGCCTCAAATGACCAGTGACTTGTAGACATGCCTCAAATGCAATAATAATAATAATAATAATAATAATAATAAAATATAAAGGGTCAAAGTACTTATACTGGTGGCACAGAACAAGTTGTACCTCTGCAGAACAATAAGTGTAGATTTATTCGCATTGGTTTGAAATGCTTTTCTTGAAATGTTATGCTCAATTGCTGCAGATGCGTTTACTAAGCAAAATTACAGCTATGCATATCAAATCTATTTTCACTAGACATGGTCTATCTGTGATAATACTATGTAGCAATAGGTCACAGTGTAGAAACCCCAGTTTAAATGATTTGCAATAAAGTACAGTGTAAGCATATCATTAGTTGACCGTACTACCTCATTCTTACAGGTAGTAAAAAATGTCAGAATACTCTGGAGGAAAAAAAGTGCCAAGTCACGTTGGATCTGTAGTTAGCACAGTTAAATTACAGAATAGAAGAAGTGAAGCAAAAGATGTTAGATGCTTGTATTCTGTTCAATGAAAAGCTGAATATACTGCTAGAAACTAACGTCAAGGTCATTGAAAGACATGGAAATGTAATGAGACAATTAGAACAATACAAAAAACTAGGTATGATTTATGATCCTTTAAGCTCTCACCTTTTTTTGAAAATTACACTTTCTGTATTGTAAAAGGTCATAATGGCATTTTTGATGAAAGAGATATGGAGAGAATTGGAGGAAGTTCTTATCTCAGATGTATGGCTATAAAAAAAAAGGAAAAACGGGCAAGGAATAATCAATCCTCAAGGAATAATCAATTGTCAAGGGCATTTGAGATTAGTTTAGCTCTCTTAGTCTCTTCTAGCATTTAAGATCAGCTTTGCTAATTAGCTTAAACAATAGATTTCATAAAAGTACTTGAAATTCTGTTATCATTGTGCCAGGTTTTACTTGCTGTTACTACTAGGTTTGTCTAAAAATAAATAAATAAATATTGTGTGGACATTTACATGGTACTCTGACCAGACATAACTCAGCTAAGGTACCAAGTAGAACTGAATCAAATTTCTTCCTCAAAGGCAACACAGACAGAGAGGAGTAATTTGAGAAGAGACTTTCTTGCATTTCTTTCAGCCATCAATACTGAGGGACTGGAAGTCCTATGAAAGCCATATCCATAGGAATTGAGGAATGGATCTGGTGAAGTAGGAACTGTCATGGGAAAGACAATGGAAAGACGGCACAATTACACAAGCCGAATGACTTCTATAAAGAAACAAATAGAAAAGATATTTCTCAAGGCAAAATGCTTATTTGTCCAAATAACTTTCGCTATGTAATGTAGATATGTTCTTGATGTTTTATTTTTTAAAATGCAGTGGGAACTGAGGTAGCCACTTACAGATATAAACAGTTTATATGTGAGAGTCTGAAACAACAACAACAAAAAAGCAATTAATAAAACCTGTAGATTGCCAAAGTGTACTTTCAAAGAAGTGAAGTAGGGAAGAAAGCAAACTATAATTTCAAATATCAATGACTTTCTAATTTGTTTCTGTTTTAAGCCATATAATTAAGTTTTTTCTAAAAATGAATTACCAGTGAATCATGTTTTTTTATTATTATTATTATTTTTGTTTAAGGTAAGAGGGCCTCCACTTGCAGGAGCATTTAAAGAGAGACCAACGAAGCCTACAGCATTTCGCAAGTTTTATGAACGAGGAGACTTCCCAATTGCCCTTGATCATGATACGAAAGGAAACAAAATAGCCTGGAAGGTAAGTCATGGCACAGCTGTGACAGCCTTCACAGCTGCAAGCTTCTTGAAGTGACACCTCTCATTGTCAAACAAAGTTGGCTTATAAGTAAATAAACTGATGCAATTTCTTAGCAAATGGAAGATGGTGGGAGAGACATTACAGAAAGGTCCCTGAGTCAGCTGTCTACCTTGGCTAACAATTAAATTATATGCTGCAAAAAGGAAGATGACAGAATTGCTTTGCCTTTAGAGAATTGCCTCCTGCCCAATTCATCTCTATTTTTATGAGGACCTGGCAATGCAGCCTATTTCAGGCAGTCCATCAAATAATGGAAGTGGCTGGTTACAGTGAGCAGCAGCCATTTATCTACCCCCAGATTTCACCTTCCTGCAGGACACTTCCAAATAGAAGCTTTAATTACCTAAATGGATAGGTCAAGATTGGCTGCTCCCTGAAAATGCAGAGCAGAATACAAACGAAGGCAGATTCTCATTCCACAGCTGTACTCTCAGTCTACAGCATATGTCAGACAGCGTAATCGCTGTCATACGTGCCCCTGTTAGAGGCTGACCTCCACTGCTGAAACCATTACAGCTACGACATTTCTCTGACAAAAGGTTAATTGGCTTCAAAATAAATGTATTGCCTAATGACTCCATTCTAATGCGGCTGTGTTTCTCCCTAAAAGGCTTGGTGATGTTATTTGTAAAACTTGCCAATCTTCTAAGTAACCACTGCAGACTTTTAAATTTAATTTGAAAAATGTATGCTGATCTTTAACCTGCTCCTACTATTTAATTATTTTGGTTATCATGATTTCTTTTCCTGTGTGTTATTTATTGGACTACAATAAGATTTTGCTGGAAGCAGTGATAGTTACAGAAAACGAACATGATATGAATAAGCAAAATACATTAGATTTGTAGAATGTTTGAAATTTTTCATTCAAGAAAGTTATAACAATTTTAAATACATAGTTATATTAATTAATTAACAATGAAAAGAGAAAAAAGATTTTGCAATCTTAAAACTGATAACTGATTCTTCTGCTAATGATGCTAATAGGGTTAGACCTATACATTGGTAAGTAGCACTGTATAATTTGTTTGTAACTAGGTTTTAAGATAGCTTTTTTGTCTATTTAATTACAGAAGATGGATATATGCTGTGAGAAAGTACTAGTTTCTTACCCATAGTAATGTTAGATCAGCTCAAGGAACTATTAATAGTTCTTTCAATAAAGGGAAGCTCTATCCAACACCTTACCCATGATCACAATGAGACTGCAGCTGTTCTTTAGGCAACCTTAGTTATGACCTTACTGGATTAAAAAATCATGAGTTTACAACTGAAATCTGCCCTCTAATCTTTCATAACCAGGCAAGACCCAAAGGTGACTTGCAAACATATGCAAAAATCTATTAGAATTTAGTTTTCATCCTGAAGCATTATATAACTTCTAATTCCTCAAAATCAGAGTGAGAGATACAATTTACGTCATTTTAGCTGCTTTTTGATGTACATACTTCAATGGGGATTGGTCTCTTCTCCTAAGCACCAAGTGAGTCATAAGATAAGAGCAAATGGCCTTAAGTTGTGCCAGGGAAGGTTTAGGTTGGATATTAGGGAAAAATTCTGAAAGAGTTGTGAAATATTGGAAGAGGCTGCTCAGTGAAGTAGTTGAGTCACCATCCCTGGAGGTCTTCAAAAAACTTATGAATGTAATGTTCAGTGACATGGTTTAGTGGTGGACATGGCAATGCTAGTTTAAAGGTTGGACCAGATGATCTTAGAGGTCATTTCCAATTTAAATGATTCTATGATTATAAGGATTAGTATTCCACCAGATGATGCTATTGGCTGCTTACTTAACTTCTTGCTACGTTGCTTTCTATGAGCCTTCCAACAAATGCGGATCCTCTAAAACAAGCATTTGTTCACTGTGTCTGTCAGTTGTCTGAAGATATATTACCTTTAAACAATCTTAAGATCAGAGTTTCTGGTCAAAGACCCAGCAGGTTTTGTTTGTTTGTTTGTTTTTAATTGCAAATTGCAATCTTATCACTCCAATGTCTCCCTAATATCCACCTAGCAATGTCAAAACATTGGCATTGTAGCTAGTGAGGAATAGGGCTATGATGTCATGCAACAGTTCTCTTTGCTATTGTTGTTCATCTCTTTCAAAACAAATTATCACTACTTCAGTATACATCCAAAAAGGCAGCATAACAGCACACTATTCTATTCTTATATCATCAGCATGGCAGGGTCCAAGCTTATTTCCCTTATTTCAATCCACTTGATTTACTCACAAATCAGTCTAGGCTGAGTTTTGTGGCAGGCACGCAAGAAAACAATACTGAGATAGTAGAATTACTTCAGGCTGTTGTTTAATTTGGCACACAACCATCATTGATTATTGTGCAGTTTAAGTAGATGAAAAAGGCAAATAGGAGTTTTCTAGTTCAAACTTTACGTTAGATAGCTTCTAATGTCTTAGAGACTGCCTGCTGCTGCTAGAGGCTAAGGTTGTTCAGCATTAATTATTATTTAGAGGTGCAGATAAAGTAAAGGTCTGTATTTTTTACTTGTTTTAAGGACATATAAATAGTCAAAATAGCCACTATATGTCTAATGGCTCGTTTTAATCTGTTTATCATATTCATTTGTAACCCTGAATAAATAAGTAATTATTCTAGTAATATAATTTACTCAATACTGCTTCAATTCATGAAAATGGAAAAAAAATACTTTTACTAATGAAATGTGTCAAGGAAAATGTCCTAAAAAATCTCGGCTGAACTATATTTATTTCTATGAATCAGATACTTCTAGTGAAAGGATAAAAAGAATAAAAGGTAACAGTGTTATTTTAATTCTACTATCATTGCACAGTATCATTGCTTTATTGTGTTTTTTTTTCTTTATTTTTATGTGATGTATATCATGGTTCATTTCGCTCTTGTTAGTTTGTCTACCCAGTGGTGCATGAGAGAAAATGCAAGGGGGTCTCAGAAACATGATTTATTCTGACAAATGAAATACTATAGGATTTTGTTTGTTCCTGAGACATATGCAGTGTTTTTCTTTGGTTGGTTGAGTTGGGTTTTGGTAATTACTGAAACAAACAAAATAACCATAAATATCAGACTGTTTTGTTGTTGTTGCTGGGTTTTTTTTGGTTTGTTTGTTTGTTGGAAACAATCACAATATTGTAATTCTGTGAACACAACAGACAATTTTAGCTAAAAGAATCTGAAATCTTATAACATCCATGAATTGTGTTAACGGGGACAAAAATCTTTGACTAGCATGCACATATGACCCTTGATTTCATAACAGTTCTGGTTATCTCTTATTTTAAACCCATGATTAATTTCCTGTAAGGGCGAGCTACATATAACTATGATTGTAGACCCAGACAGGATATAAATTTTAAGTTCAAGAACTAATCAGAACTACTTCTGAAAAACTGCATGTATTGACCCTCTGAATCTGAAATAATAATACTGTGAGAATTAAAGTTGTGTTTCTGCAGTGGAAAATTCCACTAACCTTGCATATTCAAAAGCGATTGTGCAGGCATAACGGTGGCATAGCAGTGGGGGGTATGTTAAGCAGATCAGGGGACTGTGGAAGGTCCCACTGTCCCCAAATGAGGAGGATGGCTAAGAAAAATAAGACAAGCAGTTGTGAAATCATCAAAAACAAAAACAAAAAATCACAGGCCCCTCCAGTCACGAGAGAAGAAGAAAAAAGGGGGAAAAGGAGAAATTAAAGGTTGGTCAAATATATTTGTACATATATGGTATAGTAACAAGCTTCAAGTAGGTTGTGAATATCTACTGTGTGCTCCTGCTTGCTAGATGCCCACCATTGCAATCATGAATAAAAAAGCTGCGTCACTGAGATTCTTATCTGAGCCTGTGTTATTGGCTGCAGATTGTTTCTCACAATACGTTTGGGAGGATTACTTCCAAAATGGACTACATTCCATTGGACTAAGGCATTCCTACTCCAAATTTATCCTAAATTTAGACAAGATTAAACTGTGCAGGGAAACCATGGTGTTTACATAGGCACCTTTTCTTAAAAACAGAACCAAAGCAAATTAGATCTCACTTACAAGGTCATTATAGCACGATCTGGCTTCTATGTGAATTCTCAGCCTAAGTCTTTAGGTTTAGAAAGGCATCTCTCTGAATACTCCCATAATATTGACATACTGGTTGATAAGTTGCCATTGTCACACTACATAGTTTCTGCATTCCCCTCTTCTTTACTATTATTGCAAGTTCAAATAAAACTGTTTTGACCTGTGAAAAGAAACCTCACCATCTCCATAATTTGCCAGAAAAATATCTGATTTTGAATACAATTAAAGTGAAAGAATCCATATGAAGGGAATTCAGGACATTCATCCCATTCAGAGAATGTACTAAAAGTCAGTGAATTTCTTTGCTAAATTGTGTGCATTCAGTGTAACACTTGAAAATCTAATTTAAATCTTTTGTTTTCATGCTCCCTCTGTGCTCATTAAATAGAGCTGTGTAAATATTAGTACCTTACAATTGATGCAAATAAAGCAATAGCTTTTGAGATCTCGAAATAAACTTCTTAAATTGAATGGTTAATGAATGTTCAAGGATCTTTCCAAATGTGAAGCATTTCATTTTGTCCAGAAACAGAGAATAGTTAATAATCATGTGGTTGGAAACTGTGTCTCTGATGTGGGTGAAATGTAAAATTTTAGGATATAAATTGTTGTTAAGTTAGAGTTAGATAGTAGCGGACAGTAATCTTTTTCGAAAAAGAGTGAGTTAGAATATTAATTTCCTAAGTCATTTGACTACTTATTTGGGCTCCTTAAGTTCTCTTTTAGCTACGTATATCACAATTTTATTTAAAAAATGTAGTAATATATTCTTTTGCACAATTTCATACTCAGCTATGAATAAAAAAATCTCATGGCTCAGGTCTTGAAAAGAACTTCCACTTTTAAATGTGCATTACCACATTTAAAAAGGTCAGAACGCAATTAAACCTTTTACTAAGAAAGTTGATAAAACCAAGGAAGTATTTCTGAATTATTAAGAATATATTTGATATGCAGTCTCTCTGTATCCATCATCAGAATGTTTGAAAAATCAGTTGTTTAGGGAGTTGGGCTCATTACAGAAGTTGTTATACTTTTTAAAAAAAAAAAAAAAAAAAAAAAAAAAAAAATTAAAATGCTGCTATTCTTCAAAATTATTTTAGCACTTTCAAAGACATGAAAACCAAGTTCAAAACCACAAACTTCTCTATCAAGCACAAATGTCAAAATGAATACGATTTTCATCTTTTGGAGTTTGTGTGTCGTTTTTTTTTTTTTTTTGCCAGCATAGCTATAATCATTAAGGGTGTGACTTTTACCATTTTAATTTTAATTGTACAATTAAAAGTATTTAATACCTTCTTAATAAAAGATGTTGCAAGGACACTGTCATCTTGAAAAAAAACTGTAAATCCCTCTTAAACACTGTCATGCAGAATAAAGGTTTTTGCAATACTGTATACAAAGAAGGGTGACCACATATCATGTTTAGCCACAGTGGATGCTACTTTCTATTTTATTTAATGTCTTCATTAATGTTTTAGGACATAGTTCAGTGTTTTGTTCTGCAATAGATGTCTGTTTATCATCCCCGGAGGACTCCTTTTTTTAATCATTTCAGTGATCCTGTTTAAGCCTGTCTCCGATACAATTTTGTTGGTATAGCAGAAAATTGCAGAGTGGATTCGAGAGAGAGCAATTGGAAGCAGGAATTTCTTAATCCAGAAATATTACGTAATAATTTAAAGAAGTCGGGAATGTGATTTGAAGCAAAGAAAAAAAAAGTCTTGGAGAAGCAAATACTAAATGCCACCTCTAAAAAATAAAAATTATTAACAGATTTAATAATAGTTTAGAAATAGTTTAGAAATAGTTTAGAAATAGTTTGGGAATCATTTAGAAAATAATCACAAAATTAAATAGTAAAGAACTCAGTTTTCTGAGATGTGAAATGGTCACAAGCTAGACTTATTCAGTTTTAAACTAAAAATGAAGTGATAGGTCTGTTGCGTCATCTTAACTGGAATTATTAGTAATCTCTTACTATGGCTTACTGAAGCAAACACAAGTAAATGGCATTCATAAACATGTGTTTAGACAAATCTCATTCCTAATTCTTTGTGATTGTTATACTACTGCCCAACTAATTACTATGAAAGTGCTGTCTTTGCTGATGCGCATGTGACTTTTTCTTAGAGATTGTTAAAAACTGTAAACACATATGTATTCCTCTAGTTTCCTTTTTTAA
Source organism: Oxyura jamaicensis (assembly GCF_011077185.1). Taxonomy (NCBI): domain Eukaryota; kingdom Metazoa; phylum Chordata; class Aves; order Anseriformes; family Anatidae; genus Oxyura; species Oxyura jamaicensis. Next base: position 47,037,761 of record NC_048895.1, on the reverse strand, counting down.
AATATGTAACACTAAAAAATAGTCATGTCCTAATGTCTGTGACATGATTCTCATTTAAAAGAAAACTCATTTATATCTCTTGAGGAATATCATGTATATACTATATTTATACCCACTCTATGACCTGAAATATACAAAAGAGCTCCAAAATAAATAATATATCCTTTCTATCTAATAAACCAAATTCCTATTGATGCATTAGAATGGGATCTGTGTTGCTGTAGGTGAATACTATCCATTCTCCTTTCCCATTTTCTTCCTATGGTATTCTAACTTTTTCTACTGACATTTTAGTTTTTTCATCCTTGATAATGCTCTGTTCAATCCATTTCCGATCACCTATGACATATAATGCCTGAAGTTACCAGTTACAGAAGTTATGATCATTTTTTTGATAACATCAGACTTAAATCACTCTATTGTGTTTAAGAAGTGTTAGTTTAAATCTAATTTCATTTATATTTGTGTTCATTTTATGTTTATATTTAGCAAGTATGTAGTTTGTTTAGTTTGTTGTGTTTTTTTTTTTTTTTCTTAAGTTGCTAATTATATTGACTCTAGCTATATTGACTCTAGCACTCATGTGAGTTAGCTAAGACTTACTATCTTTAGTTTACAGGCTAAAATAGAATATAAAGTTGATGTCCTTTAATTAAGGCAATATTTTTAAAGTTGTTGAATAATTCTGGATGCTTCCAGTTTTCATCCCATGATACACATAGTCATAGAAAGTGATAGAACTGTGGGTTTCTCAATTCTGAAATTCCCTTGTTGACAAGAAGCCAGCACCTAAGTAACATTAATTTCAAATAAATGGAATCTGTTCAGATCTTGCTTTTCCAAAGCGATATAGTAGAATTAATTTTCAAATGAAAAACTCTTATTAATAGTAGTGCATCAGTTAATTAAATGCTTAAAACATGTCATAGATTCAGATAAATCAATGGCTATATGATATGCATTTTTCTATTGACTCATTACTTCCTAATACTAATCTGCAAATCATTCATGACTTTACTCTTTTGTCTTCAGTTCTCTTTCATGTTTGAAAAGGAGACATCTTTACAGGTCTTAGAAGACATTTGCGGTGTTAGCAATTCATAAAGAATCTTATCAAAATGCTGTTTCAAAAAACTTCATCAGATCACTATGTTTTTATGAAATGCCATAAAGTTAAAAGTAACTGTTTCAATACTTATCAGTGTTCTCATAGGTCGTTTTTAGGTTCTATGTTTAAGCTACTATTTTCTATGAAACAGAAATTATGTGCCAAAGGTTATTTAGTGCCATCTCTCCCTTCATACCACTTGTGGATCACAGAAAGCTATTTCTTTCTAGAGTTATTTTTTTTTTTTTTTGCAATTCTCTGGTCTTTTCCATTCCTTTTACATTTATAATTTAAAAATCTAATGAAATGTCTTTTTTCTCCATGCTTAGGTAAAGTAGCCTATTTTTTGGAAAAATATATACTCAATCAATATCAATACTTAATTGAAAATATGACATGTACATTTACTTAACAGTAAAATAATGTTTCCCTTAAAAAGTAAAGAATGTTTTACTGGACACGACTCAGATCTCATTTCTCTTAACATCAATGAAAACTTAGATACTAGTGTTCAGCTGTAGTCTAAAACAAACTTTACAAAGAGTAGTGACAGTTTACCTGATTCCTATAGTATGTAGCTGCCACATTTCAATTATTAATTCCTCTGTGACTAATTAATAGCTGCATCTTATCCCAGGATTCTAGAAAACAGTAATACTGTGGCAGTTAATTTACTGTTCCTTTTTCCCTGCATACACAATTAAAGCCATCCCTTTATTTGATGTAAATTGCCATCTCTTGAAAGCATATGGAATGAAAACCCAGTCATGTATCAGAAATAACTTTAATTTAAATTTGCTAAATGACCTCTGAAAGCTAGATGAAAGGTTTTCTGCTGAATGGGCTGGTGCTCCCTGCCTGTATAATTTATGTGAGAAATTAGTGCGAATGGTTCACTTTTATGGAGTAGTGCTGCTTGTAGCAAGCCTGCAGAAACAATTTTCCCCCAAGCCTCCATCTGTTCTTCAAACCAGGGCATATGCCATCTCATCGAGCTTGAAAGTCAACTGATTTATAACTCCTGAAAAGTGCATAGATTGAAAAGAAAGGTCGAATGCTGCTATGTGACAATGATTTGCTAGGCACTTAGATAAAGACAATTCACATTACTATGGACCCAGGAGGACACAAGTGATGTTGTAAGCTTCAAAAATCAGTAGATTGACATGTAGGACAAAAACAAATTACTACTCCTCCATGAGGTAAACAGCTACCCTTCTATTCCTAAAGATTAAAAAATTTTAGAAGGTATGTAGGTATTATAGCTAGGATATCTTGTTATAATGTGTTTCAGACAGAATAATTTTTCCTAGCTACAAAGGTTGCCATCCAGAAGTGCCAAGAATTGTTCCATTTTAAAATGTAAGCAGAAACATCTGTCATAAAAACTACTTTTTTTTTTTTTTTTTTTTTTTTGTCAGAAAGTTTTGTTCAGTACTACACACACAACTTTGATGAATTTTCTGTATCTGCTCTGAAGGTGAATTCTGATCCCTTATCCCTATTAATGGATGGTCTGTTCTCTGTCCATTAGTTGTCAGCCTTCTTCCTTTTACCCAAATATTATAGAGTTCTCTGGCATGTGACAAAACCAATTGAATTGACAACATAAAAATTAATGTGTGTTTGATGTTTTCATTTATGGTTGTGAAATAATGTGACTCTTCTACTTCGAGGCTCAGAAGCGTCAACAACTGACAATCTTTATCAAGTCTGTTTTATTGTTTGTTTGTTTATTTGTTTCATTTCAGTTGAAAATTGGCATATATTTAAGCACCTATTTAATATAAAAAAGTTAATGTAGAAATGGTGCATACAGAGCCTTTTAATGTCAAAACTGAAGGGCAGATTTTGCCTTGAAAAACACAGAGACCTAGTATAAAAAGTACAGGTGAACAGCAAAGAATTATCCTCTACAAGCATGAGCTTGTTACATACTGAGATATCTGTAGCATCCCTAAGGGGAAAAAAAAAAAAAAAAAAAAAGACTGTAGCTTTCTGCATGCATCTGATGTTATGTAGCTATGAATATCCTCGCCTGACTCCCATAGGCAAGTACACATTCTGAACATTACATATCTCAATAAAGAAAAGCAGGACAGATTAACTAGATTATATTGTGAATTATGTCTATTGTATAAATGAAATCTCTAACACTTAAGTCAGTATCCAGTAATATAGAATTAAAATTCATGTAATGCATATGCTTTTGACTGACTAAAAATGTTGAAAATATAGAGCTAATAAACTTCTACAAATAAATACAAATTGTAAACATTTCACAGTGCTGAAAAGGTGTTAAATATGTAGTTATAAAATGTCTTTATAAAACAGTGCACTGTGTACAGTAGAATGTGACATGTTTAAGAAAGCTTCAAATTAATAGAAAACATACAAATTAATAGAAAATAGTTTACTATCACTTAAGACATATATTCTAAAAACATATTTAACCAATGGCTCTACTTCAGAAATGTATTATAGCGGATGTCTGTTCTCATCAGTTTTGTGATAAACACTACTATGTTTTGTTACCCTTCAATTGTTTTACTTTTGGGTGACCACTATATTAAACGTGCACACATGTACATGTAACAAATTTATCTCCCTCAGTCATTTTCATTGTCCTGTACTGCTTCCAATGCATTAATTATTTTATTGTCATTTTAGTGTCATATTCCCTTCACTAACCTCTGTGAACCCTTCACATCAAATTCGCATCTACTGTTCTGCAGAATTCTGATCTTGGCTCAAAACTGCTCTAATTCTTCACATTGGTATTCTGCCAACTAATAGTATTTGTTTGTTTAAGTCCAAGTTTTATTGTCCTTTTACTTTCTTCCCTGTTTGTCCTTTAGTCTGTATTTGCTCTTGCCTATCTGTGAAAAGATCGTCTTTATATGAAGTTATTATTCATGAGGACAACTTGGCAGAAACTGGTTTAAGCTTTTTACGTAAATAAGGTATACATTTTACTAGTTTAATTATGGTGTAAATTCGTCCTTAAATAGAAGACACTCAGATTAAGATTCTTGAGAACTTCCTAAAACAGCAAGCTCTACATTTTAACTTTTTTTTTTTTTCTCTTCCTTTGAAACTTGTTGACAACCCCGTTCAATAAAATAACTATCCAATATGGCCTGCAAAAGCTCTGTTCTTGCTGAGATTTAAACATGTACTTAATGCCTCATGATCAAGCTATACTGAAGCAATACTTTTGCTAATACTGTGTAGCAGTCGTGTTAGTGAGATGATGTGCTAAAATCTAAAATGTGAATAAATATTTGTTTGTTCTCAAACTTAATCATGGAACTTTCTTAATAAGTGCTAACTTCAAATAAATGTTACTGCATCCCTAAGTCTTTAATTGCCAAGACCTTTAAAAATAAAACCTATTTAAATGCGTCTGATAAAAATTCCATTGAGGTAGTTAATTTGTGATTTTATTTTTTTTTTCAAAAACATGGTTTTTATCTTTGAAGACTTGAGTCTATATTTATGTTTCAAATAGCAGTATGTCTGTGTGACAGTAGTTGTAGCATGTGGTGGGTTATCAGGGCCAAAATAAATTATCTTAAATATTTAAATGAGATCATTCCCCTTGGCTTTCAGCTTTTGCACATTAATGCTCAGGAAACAGGCAATTTTGGGGAATTGTAAATACTGCAGTACTAAGTGACACAATCTGTGGGTTGCTAGTTTTCTTTCCTGTGACTTCCTTCAATATCAGACCAAAAAATATATCTTGCTTTGGTTTTAAAGGAATACCAGATATGTTGTCTCTGTATAATGAACCAATTTAAGTGCTGCAGGACATAGTAGAAGTCTATATTTATAATATCAGAGATAAAATGCAAATAAAACTAACTGGCATATTATACTTTCAAATAATTAATTTAAGTTTCAGGCATTGGAACTGATTTTCCATGTTTTAAAATTAATATTATGTTCATATGTGCAGGCAAAGGCCTGCCTTATTTAGAAAGTTATTACAAAAAGATGGATAAATGCTACCTCAGAAGATCACAAGTAATGGTCTTTAAAGAGATATGAATATTTAGATGGAAATTTCCTCAGACTATAATGAAGAAAAAAAAAAAAAAAAAAAAAAAAGGTGTTGCTTCCAGCTTAATTTAAACTTTAATCTAAATACATATCCCTCTAGGAACATGGGTTCTATTGTAATGTAGTGAATCTCATAATGAAGACTAAGTGCACTGAAGTGCTGTTCTGCTCTAAAAAAGTAGCACAATCAAGCAAAAATTTGGGGGTTGTCTTTATTGTGTTTCATTGGCTTCTAGATAGACTTATATATATTTTTTTTCTACCTTTCAACCATCCCAATTTAACAGAGCATTTATTTTTATCTCTTAATGTCCTTGACTAAAGAAAAAATTAAATTAAAGCATGAAAAATGCAAACAAGAGGAACATTTGCTGTACAAAAATGTTGATTTAGATATCACTCTGATGCTGCCACCTAACTAAAATGCCAAGTATGTAGCCAAGTTGCATGAATGATGGTTGAGATAGAGATTCTTTTGGTTGACCCTTTCCAGCATTGTTCCAGCTGTCAAATGACAAACATTTATAGCTGCTATTTTCACTTTTAACTTCTTCTTGCTGACAACTCATTACACTTCATATATTTTTTTCTAAAAACCTGTTTTTGAAAGCATGTAAATAACTTTCAATGCTCTTAGTAGGATTTCATATTTCTTGTCTATATTAAATAGTAATAGCAATTGGCTTGAAGAGCTCAAAGTTGTTTTCAATCACCAAAATTTAGTTTCCATTTTACCAATTCAGGCATTAATTCTTTGTGGATTTCCCTATTGTTTCTATTATTTCTTTCTTTTCTAAAGTAATTTCAAAGTTCAAAATCAGGAAAAAATGCATTTTGATTCAGAGGCTGTGCAATGTCCATTGCTTTCAGAGGATTATAAGTTACTAACCTATGTTGTTGTGTTCTATTCGTATCCAAAGAAATTGCACTGAAGGTCAGAAGATGATGATCATGTGCTTAACAAATCATAAATACCTGTGTGTGTGTGTGATGTCCCACTCTGTGCTTCTTATCTTGTCTTTTCAGACCCTTAAAAATTCCTTTTCACGTGTGAGAGACCTGTTTTGCCTTGCCATTTAATAACAGCACTGGAGACTTACTGCTCTTATTCCTAGGTTGATCGACTGGGGGCCCTGGGATAAAACCTGTGACTGTGTCAGAAACATTCCTTTTAATAAAACCCAAGCTAGAGTGTCAATTTCAGGTGAATTTCAATTTCCTTTGAGTTGTCACTTACGGTGTGCATTATTGCTGTGAAAGACAATGTGCATTATTATCTGATCTTAGTATGATTTTTTTTTTTTTTTTGCATAATATATTCACAGATCAGGTTATGTGCTTGCAGAAAAAAAAAAAAAAAAAAAAAAAAAAAAAAAAAAAAAAAACCCTAACCAGGTGAAAACAATGAAAATGGCAGTTCTTTTATGTTTGTGCTGAAGTCTAACCTTCTGTTCTCATGCAGCAGTTTGTGTGGAAACATGAACAACTATCATTTGGTACAAAATGTCATAGTATACATAAGTTTTTGAATTTGGGCCCGTCACAGATATTATGAATATTTTCTTCCTTTCACCGTTAGGGTACACTTGCCTGTGTAAAATTCTCAACAATATACAGTTCTGAGTAGTTGATTCACTCTGAGTTTGAATAGTAGTTTGCAATTTTGCAATTTAGCTGGAAATTTCTAGTTTAAGCTGAAGACAAGAAAAGATACATTTCTTTCTCCTTTCTTAATGTAAAATTAAACATATATTTTACTGCTTGTTTCTGCTGTCTTATTTTCTTTCTTTCTGTGTTTTGAGGCTCATCTGAAAAAGTGAGAAAAATAGCCAGCTAAAAATGTTCTGTAGCATTACTGAAATTGCTTTATTCTTTCCTGACAAAATATAAACAGCGTATAGCCATAGTCCTCATAACCCCTGCCCAAAATGAGAAAATATTATATAGTTTTTTTAGATTAAAAACTATCAGATAAGGAAAAAAATGATCCTTATTGAATTTATGCATAGATATTTATTTATTTTTAAATCTGAACTTATTCAAATCATTCATTTATAAATGATACCAGGAATGCATAACAAAATATTTGCAATATATTTATCATCAGCTGTAATAATTTTCACATATTTATTTCTGTGAGGTAATCAAAGACCATAATATTCTATCAGTCCAGCTACAATAGGAGTCCTCATACTATATGTAACAACTATGTGAAAAGATGAAGTGAATATAACGTCCTGTTCACATAGCTTTTTAATAAAGAACTCTTGCCATCAGTCTGTCAGAGATCTCGTCTGCAGGCATTTCTGATTACAGACAACAAGGTAGTATGTGTGCTTTCTTGTGTAAAGTGTTGCAGATAATTATGATAATAAATCTACTTGCTCTCAAGGGCATAGAAAGACAAACTTTTATAGATTTACCACCTCAGAGGTGATTTAAACTACCTGACTGACTTTTCATGAAGTTGTTTTGGAATGCTCACATGATACATTAGTTAGACACAGCTAGTAGCCATTAGGTAAGAAGTAATAATGATCACTGACAGCAGGAACTTCAGCCCTGTAACTTTTTCCCAAGTAATAGCTTATTGAGGCATATAAGATCCTAGATCATTCACTTAGTTTTCAGAAATATTATAATGTGATGATAATCACCTAATACAGTGACTACCAGATTAAAATAATAAACTACTAAAATAAAACTACTATTAAAATAGTAGTTTTAGATATGCACCAGATATCCATGCTTCCTATTGTTGGTTGGTATTGGGTTGTTTGATTAAAATCCAAAGGCAGTAATTACATGTTGGTACTGCTAAAACTAGGCTGTTCTTCTTAATCCGTTATTTTATCAAACAGGTTTACTGATAAACCTGAGAAAGTAATGTAAAAATGAGTTCTCCTTAAGAGTAAACTATGTTTTCTCTGCTTTAGTAATTAATTCTATACCTATGTATATTTCATCACAAAGCAACCTTTTATACCACTGTTACTTCTGTAAGGAAATCAAAACTTTCTGCAACATGCAGAAAGATGGAAAGATAAGCACATTAGAAAGGTTGTTCTATTTTTTCTGTCAACTAAGAAATGTCTTCACTGATGTGGTGGCATAACATCCTAAGCCTCTCAAATACTATATAGATGAAACCTAGTACCTCTTGTTTTCTGAGAGTTTTAAAAAGTAGTTGTCTGATCTGATTTACCAGGATATATATACATATATATACATATATATATAAGAGATTTGATTTGGGTCTTCCTTGTCCTACCATAAAAATCAAGTTGCACTAAACCAGTAGAACTACCAAGACATATCATGGAGCTATTTGGGGTTCTTTACAGCTATCCAGCAAAACATAGTGGTTGAATCTCGTTGTTTGGTCAGTACTTTGAAATACTTGGTAAAATTGTTTAAAAGTCAGGTTATGTATGTGTTCACAAATACTCATTGAAATCAATCTTTCTAAATCATAAATTTAGCAAGCCAAATAGTTTCTACTATGTGTACTGAAAATTTGACATTTAACTCCTATTAATTTATAATATGCTATGAGAAAAAAAGCTCATATATAATGTTTAAATTATACTCCAATGCATGCTATTTTTTCCATGAAGAACCATGATAAAACCATTTTAATGACTTTGCAAAGAAAGACCTCCTAACTTACATACAGACTATATCAAGTGTTTCTCAGCTGTCTACAACTTTATTGAACTTCAATCTTCCTTAGCAAAAAGTATTACCACTATATATAAAATGTTCATCTAAGTACTTATTAATTTTTGTACATTCCAACATTTTTACCAAGTTAGGGTGACTATCATTCTATATTTTCTGGAGGAAAGGCATTGCATTTCCTTTTTATCAGATCTTTTGTCCAATTGTTGCTATTAATCACAGTAAGAATGGTTTCTAGCACATTAACCACTCTGCACTCCTTTCAAACTGCCACCATCTGCTTTAGTTTGTGAGTTGATTTATTTCAGAATCATATCTTCCTCCCCCCCCTGTTTCTTTTGACATATCATTTACAGATGTTAGTGCCTATCTCATTGCTACAAGATTCTGTGTTTGTATCTTGCTTTCATGTTTGATATTCAATACTGTAACAGGGATGGTATTTAGTTTCTCATCAAAGTCCTTGCCTTTCTATGCTGTTGCTTTGGATCCTGGATCATTCTGATTTTCCACATTTTTTTTTTTGTCATATGTCATACTCAATATTTTATAGTATTTCTTATTGTTTTGTTGTATACATTTAGGTATTAGGTATTAGTTCTTAGTCCTCTTTTTTTTTTTTTTACATATATCTTACTATAATTTATACTTATTGATATCAAGAGTGATTCATTTTTGAAGTCGAAAGTTTGACAGATTTCTTGGTTTTGAAGTGAAATGAGCTGTTGAAGAATGACTGACTGGTTAGTAGCAACACTACAGAAAAGTACCTGTGGGTCCTGGTGGACAGCAAGGTCAGCATGACTCAGCTGGGCTATTCATGGCAGCAATTAAGGCTATCCACATACTCGGTGACATTAGCAATATAAAGTCAGGGAGCTGAAGTAAAGTGCTATTTCCTTTACTTTCTATTTGTAGTCAAGGCTGCATCTGGAATTCTGTGTCCAGTTTTGGGCCCAGAAAATAGATGACTTAGAAGAAGAAGATACAAAGAAACTGAAGAGAGTCCAGCCACCGAGAGGCTGTTGCACATGACATATGAAGAGAGAGTGAAGGAATTGAGTTGGGCTAGCTAGCCTGGGCAAGAGAAGGCTACGGGAGATCTAATTGCAGACTTCCACTGCCAAAAGGCATGTTATAAAGGAGACAAAGCCATGAATTTCTCAGTGGTGGACAACAAAAGTGCAGGAGGCAACAGTCACTATTTGAAATAAGGGAAGTTCCAAGTGGGTTTGAGAAAAAGATACCCATTTTTGGGCAGGGAGTTGAACAAGATGATATTCGCAGGACTTTTCCCAAGTAAACTGTCCAGCGATTCTGTGAAATTAGTATAATTAGGTGGATGACCCTATTATTTTGTATTTCTGCATTACTTTTATTTTGTAAACATTAAAACATATTACTGTTTAATGACTAAAACTTCCCAGTGCTTCTGAAACCTATGAAACCTATGTGAAACAGATGTTTCACAGGTAAAGAAAGCAAGACAGAAAAAATGGCACAACTTTAAATATTATTAATGAACTTGATTTGTTCCATTTTATTCTTGACATTCCTTTAACTTAAGACCACATTTCTTCCACATACTGGATTGATACATACATATATACTTCTTTCATACGTAATTGTTGTTATTTTCTAGTTGTATCAGGTAAACTTGTAATTGCATTCATATTATGTTTGAGATTTGTGTTTTGTGTTCAGCTTACTGAACACAAAATGCTAAATGTAAAAACACTTCCAGGTGTAGATCTTACAGTCAATGCATGCAGCTTTCTAAACTTGTATCAGTCTGATTCTTCCTGAAGAAGACTTGAAGATCTCTTCTTTGAGATTGATGTGTGTTACAGGGGAATATATCTTCTCGAGTCAGGAAAGCCAGAAACAATCAAAATTAGTATGAATGGTCCATTAACATTGTACAAAGTGCTTTGGGCCTCTAGATTTTATGTGATTTAAATGATAGTAGAAGAATTTTAACAGTGCCTATCATGTAGTATTCATTTCTAAACGTGATTCACATAGATAGGTTTGTCTTCCCTTTTCAATTTATGAACAATGAGAAAAAAAATATAAAATATCCCACAATTCTCCTATAAAACTGTTGAATACCAGCACCTAGAGGCAATATATAAAATAATATTTTATTTCTATGCCTAGTTAAATATTTATCCATCTATGCAATGTCTTAAGATTAGGTCATGACTATTAGCAAAATTGGACAGTGCAACAGATATTGTTGCATATGTGATTCTAAATTTAAGTGTTTACAGGTTGTATGAACTTTATAAACAGCTTAAGTATAGGCTGCTATAGACTGGGCATAATCAGTTGGTCATAATTGTTCATTTACTGAGATATTAATCTTGCTGTTCTAATGTCTATGATTGCTTAAGGATCCTCATATTAACATTTGGTTCATTTTGGTAGTGATTGATGTAAAGATGAATTTTCAAGCATGAACTGTAGAAACTAACTGAATATAGAAATGTCTGACAAATGTGGTGCTGAGACAAGCAGCCAATATCTAACACATAGTATCCAAATATTCTTGGAGGTTTTTGGGTCTGTTGCACTCCATTGGCTGCAGTTTGTTCTTTTACTGAGGCTAAACTAAAATAAGTGACAAATCCAAGTGCCCTTTTAGAATAATACCTGGACATTTCAGCCCTTTTTCCTCATCTGTACTGTTATTCTCAAGGATAAGATTTTTGTTGGTGGCTTTTTTTTTTTTTTTTTTTTTTTTTCCTGGTGGTAGTGGTGGTTGGTTGGTTTTGTTTGTTTGTTTGTTTTTAAACAGACTTTTTCAAATGGAGATACTTGCCTAGAAATGGAAGGGGCAAGTTATAATGGTCAGGATTACTCAGGATTTTTGAGTCTCTCTGTTCTTTGGATGTGACCAGATTTCTGGGGTAATTTCTGTGTACAGATACGGTTCTGTTCCTCCATGCCCAAAGATGATGACCAAAAACCTTACTATCAATGTAGAAACGGTCCCAGTTTTAGGTTTTATTTCCACCCTGCAGATAAATGTTTTTAGCGTTGATGTGTTACAATATACGTCTTAAAATTTTACTTTAAAAAAAAAAAATCTAGAAATCTATGTATATCACATACTACAAAAACTATATTTTGATTCATTATTATACTCTTTAATTACAGAATTGTATATTTTTCCCTCAGGGCCTCACTTCATCTAATATGCAGGATGGATAATTAGCTTGAGATAGAGCTACATGAACACTTCTGGTTGCATCAGAACCAGATTTAAAAGTTCCATCTGTTTGTTCATGTCCTGTGCCATAGTTTAGTGCTCCCTTGGTCACGCTTAGGTTTCACTCTATTAATCCGATCACTGAAATGATAGATTTTAAAACTAGTTAAAAATATGTTTGTAGTTTTGGTTGGAGGGTTGATTTTGTTTGTTTGCTTTTCTGTTTGTTTTATTTTGGATCAGGTAATGTGTAATTTGGATCAACAGTAACATGGGATGTAGTGCAGCCTCAAAGATTCTTGCAGTGTTGCAACTGAAATGGCAGTGAGCCACAGGAGTAGAGTAGGAAGAAACAGAAGGGAGAGAAGATTTCTTAAATTCATTCTACACATAGATAAAACTTAAAAAGCTAAAATATCAAATCAGTGGTTCCTAGAAATGTTGCTTGAATTATACGTTGAATTATATATTTTTTTCTCTGCTTTATTACAGTGCTATCAGTGTAATATCAGATCACTTCATAATTTTTTGTCAGTTTATTTCACACGGTTTACAGTGTTAAGCCTGTCTTGCAGAAAAGGTGGCAGAAGGAGTCTGTGTATTAAATTTCTAACTCTAACTTAACCCTGGTAATAATTTTAATAATTTAATAATTTAATGATTAATTCAAAGCTAGTAATTTTATTCTGAGTCCAGACTGTTCAGATTACTTAATCTTGTTTATTTTTTCTATTTGAAATGCAGCCCCTGCTGACTTATACAATTTTTATGAAGTCTGTAACTGAAGGAGTTTAGAAATTATTATTCAAAAATTTGAATGAAATATTTTAAAATTGTTTAGGATCAAAGCATACTATTTCAGTCAAATGAAACAAATGTTTCTGTTTAAAACTTGCAAAAGGTACTTTCCAACCACACATGAAACAATTTTTTCCTTAAAACAAACAAACAAGCAAAAGTCTGCTTAGTTGTTTATTTTTCTACCAGGCAGTTCTGCAAATCAAATCCAGGACTCCAAAATACAGTACCTGGAAAACAAGGAGTGGACAGTCAAGAACAACATAGGGAAATTCTAAAGTAATAGGGTATCCTGGGCCCTGTGGGCATTGTTCAATTGCACCAATTCCAGTTTTTCTGGAAATTTTTCTTTTTTACTTAGAACACACCTTCCAGTTTCTTTAGCAGGAGAATTAAAGGTTCCATAGATAAACTGCTTATAAACTTGCCCCATGTTTCTTCTCCGTGTAGAAACCTTCTAAAGAATACATAAATCACTCCTGTTGGGGGGCTGAAGCTTGATTATATCATTAAAAACTTCACCACATGGTTGTAAAATCCAAAGATAACATGTCGGATTGTGCAGCAGCTGTAACAGTTGCTTTTCATAGGGTTACAATGCTCAGTGCTGCAACTTTAGAACTATCCAGTAATGTGATTTTTTACTACAACATTTGTCTAGATATTCTTCCCATATTTATCCAATCTTTATCCTAAAAATAAATATATTGTATTTGTCTATCCTACAGTGCCCATTATAGACACATATTGTATTCCAGAATTAAGGTTTAAACCACTTTCTATTGTAATGTCATATTCCATACATTTGTAACATAACTGGAGCACACTGAATTTACTAGATAGATTTTTTTTTTTTTAAAAAAAAAAAAAGCTTATTTAAGAAAAAACTCAAAAAGCAAAATAAAATGTTTCCATCTCCCTACAGAAAGAATGTTTCCATCTCCCTACAGAAAGACTAGATGATATATCTTAAATTTTCCATAGAGCTGTGAAAGCCTATGAATCAACGTATATTGAAAAAAAAAAAAAAAAAACCTTTTGGTAAGCAGCTACTACCCATGCCTTGTAACAATTTGAAATCTAATCTTTCTCCCATGATATCAGTATGAATATTTTGCTTTTTACCTGAATAGATGCAAGAACCAATGTGTTGATAACTGTATTATTCTCAATTTGATACATTTTATTATGAAAATGAAGCATACCAGGTATGTGACTGCAATCTTGAACTATGCTGGAGATGGCCAACTTAAATATTCTGCTTTATATATAACTTTAGTTGTGTGTGACACCAAGCATGGAAGAGGTGAATGTTATTCTTAATGTTTTGAAGATTTTCATTGCAGGAAATTGTTACAATATTTGGTGAAATATTGTCATGATAAATGTATATTGAAAAGGTTATAATAAAATGATTGCATTATATTTCATAAAAATTAGTATATACAACAAAAAAGAATGAAGTTGCTGCAATTGAGTCACTTACATTTTCTGTATGGAGCTAAAATATGCTTTTCTACTTAATACGTTTTAAGTTTATTTGGAATGTTTGCCTTTTTTTTTTTTTTTTTTTTTTCTCTTAGTAATTACCCAAGGTATCTGTCAAATATGGAGGATGAAGTCCTAAAACCTAAATTAAATAGTAAAGAGTGAAATAAATCTAATTGAATAGAGAAGGATTTCTTTCACCTTTTTCCTTTATAAAAAGTTAGTGAAGAAGCATGCTGTGGAAGTGTCTGAAACTCTTTTGTTTGCTTCAGCTAACAGTACTGAACCTAAAGAAAGTAGCAACTCTTCTTTGAGTGGTCTGTGTCTATTATTAGGTGTTTTGCATATTAAGGTAAGTGGATTAGTCAGCATGGCTGTTTACTAAAGGGCAGGAGGTGATCTTGCAACCTTGTTAGGTTTCTAATGATGCCTTTAGAATGCAGCCTTACAGAGGGTTTGCAGCATCAGGCAACATACTGAGTTGTACCAAAAGGGTTGAAACAGGAGAGCAACTACAACAGCTACTACCACAAAACTTAAAATCTGCCCTATTTGTTTTCCTGATTCCTGTGGTTTTTTTTCTCAGATAATGGAGAAGACTGAGAGGCCATAACCTTCTACATTACTAAGTGTCTTTATGTGACGGCTTGCTGAACATTGTTAGTTGAAAAATATTTGCTATTCTAATTAAAACATTACTGGTTTTTTAGCATCTGGGAAAGATTCTTCAGCATGGACTGTAAGAGTTGATGGGGAAATGGTTGCTATGGATCTATTTCCTGAGCTAGTGTGGCACAACATGTAACAGGATTTAATTTTCATCTCTTCCATGCTGCAGTTTCTTCAGGATGATGTGGCCATATATTTCACCAGAAGTCACCCAGAAAGCGTAGCACAGCACTGATAACAGTTGTTTCCTCAGAAATGATACAAATGTCTATGTCTCCAGCCCCCTTTAGGAAGATTTCTAAAAGTAATGAAAATCAATCTATGAAATTATGTGATGTTTCATCTAGTAGTTGACTAGTAGGCAAGCTCCTAGCATTATTTCAAGAAACTGAGGTTGGCATTTCTCAGCTATCTTATTAAAGAAATTCTTTTCCTAGTCCTTGATACTTTCATAAACAGAGAATGAAATGTATAGGCTTTTCAACCAAGCCTTAATTGTGTACCATTCATACAAAACAGTCTCAGAATATGAGAAAACTTCTCTCACCTGCAAATCTATGTTTCATGTCATATAGGTCAAAATATACATAATATTTTATATATTATGTACATAATATAAAATACATTATAAAATATACATAATGTATAGAAAATGACACATGACAAACTGGAAAGAAATTTTGTGCATTTATTGTCTGTTTATTTATATTTTCAAATTTCCTATGAAAAGGTAATACACAACTTTTATTTAAAATTACGGTAAGTAAAGAGTTCCAAGTGAGTATCGGTTGTTAAAATTGCTCAAGTGAATTTGTATTTCACATTTATTAGCTTCACTAAACTGTGAACTTTCCATGCTTTTTTCAAGAATGTGTTAGGCTTATTTTTATGAGGGTGAAAAAGTGTTATATTAAATAGAACAATTAACCATTGCTGACTTAAGACTCTCCGGGTGAAATACTTGAACCTTCTATTTCTGCTGTAGAGATCTATATATAAACATCTTTTATATCTCTATATTCTATTGAAGTGTAATACAGTGGATTTATTTTCATGCTCATTTAAAAGGACTCCTTCAGCTTAAAATTTTACTTAGTTGATAGTTTATTAATTTAATTAACATTACTTAATAATACTGTTAATTGAATGCAATATTTGTGTGAATGAAATATATGCTTTTGAGATGGGGAATCTGGAAGCAAGAAACTGTAGCAAGAAAGCAACTAACGTAACATATTGCATTAAATAAACGAAATATAATTTCAAAAGCAAATGCATTAGCAAAACTGGAAGCCCGTATGCAACATATGCAAGGCTGTATTTACATATTGTTTACGCAATAAATAAAATATGTTATTTTCCATTATTCAACAATGGGTATTTTTAGGATCAGACAAGTCAAAATTTCATTTCAGCCCAGAGGTGCACAGCAGTTTAAAAATTACTCTATTTGACATTACATGTGCCTCTGAGACTTATTCTTCCTCGCAACGCTGCTAAACATGATAAAAAATTAACTGGATCATAGTGCCAGGGCTGTGGTCGTCAAAATTCCTGCTTTCCCACCTAATTCTCTGCTTTGGCAGAGCATGAATTTGGACGTCATCCAGCGCCTATTTGCAAGGCTGTGTCCCCCAGGCACTTGGGAGGAGGAAGGGAAAGGCGAGAGCGATGTGCCACCGTTAGGTGGCTCACTAGGAATGCGTTTGGGGCGGCCCCGGCTGTGCCCACCCCTCCTCCACCGCGCCTGGCGCTCCGAGCCTGGGGCTGTCTGCCGCTGGAGCTCTTCTGCAATGTGTGAGTCATTTACAGGAATAAGGAGAAAAAGGCCCTGTCTTTGAGTTCCAGAATAGCCGAGACCTGGGTCTTGCTCTGAGGAAAGTGTTCACAAACTGCAGTGTAAGGAGAGGTCTATTTGCCTGGCGTTACTGCCTGCCCCTTTGTTCCTTGTGTCCTTGGCAGAGGCTGAAAGAACTGGGCCTGTAATACTTGGGCCCTGCTGTGCCACTTAAAGAAATAATAAGCCATTGTCTTCATTAAGCAAGCCTTGTTTTAGCAAACAGAATTCAGATACTAAAAAGGGAACATTTTTAAGGGGGGAGAATTAGAGACAGGGATGCTTTACAAAATTCCCTAGAGAAACTGCTTTGTTTCCACTATTTTATTGCTACTTACTGAGAAGATTCATATTCAAATAGGTTGGGGTTGTGAATCGGTCGTTTGCACATTCTCATGCACCCAGGAAGGCTATGATTATGGCTAATTACAATGACGAATGAAATCCTAACAAGAGTGCTCAATCAGATTGCTGTTCATGCATGAAGCAACTAAGACTAGCCAATGGAGGTGTGATTTGGGTAATTACAAACAATGGGGCTAAGTTGAAAAAAGCTTAGTAAATCTGCTCGAGACAAAATAAGGTCTAATTAATCACTTTAAGTTCTGAATTCTCCAGATGATCTGCATGCTCTGTTCTATTTAGCATTCTTTTAATAGACTTAGTCTAAGGAGCAAGAATGCTTCCTTTTTGCTCATACTTCCACTGGATAGAATGCAAGTGTTTCAAAATATTCTGACTTTCCTTTGTGACAATAATGTTGCAACCTGTTTTTTCAGACAAGCAGACGGAATGGTAGAAAAATAAACATACTGCTATATGCCTTGCTAGCAGCGTAATTATCTACTCGAGAAAAACGATGAAGTTAGTTAAATTGTCATAGTATTATTGACCTCATTCCCAAATCTTATTTAATGGGAATTTTGACATTGCCTCCGAAGACAGCAGATTGAAATTTGCCTTAAAAGACCGTTGTATTCAGGTTAATATAAATAAATTACTAAATACTCATATTTTGAATTTCAATTTTTTTTCCTTATTTTTGGATAAAGAAATATATATAAAATCAAATTATGTCTAACCTTTTGGCAATGAAACTGAGAGGTTTTGTTTGATGCATTAATACAAATTCCAAATGTTATTTTAAACATTCTGTTATGTGAGCCAATATTTTCTTACAAAAAATCCTCAGATTAGATTGTCTGGATGTAGTCACTATACTGAGGATAATAACATATGAGTAACCCATAACCTGGCTTTGGTACATTAAGGAACATTTTGGGAACTATTCTTGCAGATTCACTTGGTGTGAAGAGATCACCTGGGTATTTGACTTCAATTAAACCTTTCTTTGAAATATCCTTTGAGATAAGCCCTTTAGGTTTTGAACTTTTAAGAACAATCATTGTTTACAATTGTTATTAAATAATAATAGCTCTTCATATTAAGGTTTCCAACATTAATATGTTCATCCTCAGAAAGCTATCTGTGTCTGTCTTTTTATGCATTTTAAGTATTAAGGTATTATTCTCAGTTTAAAGGAGTGAGAGGAGTATTTCCACCTTTTCTCTCAAAGAAAGGAGTCTATCTCTCTCATTGATGTGAAAACCAAGATACGAAATAGTAATTCCTATATCAGAAAAGTCCAACAATGCTTTGCTCTTTAAGGCAGGTAGGAATAAGAGTTTTCTGCTGTTATTAAGCCATAGCTATCTTCTCTGTTCCAATGGATTGAGGTATATTTAAGCCTTGCTGTATTGTGAAAATTATATTAAAAACATACATGAAAAAAAAAAATCTATTAATTGTATTTGCTTTAGTTTTTGGCAGATCATTATTTTTTTAAAGATATCATTAGCTGTAATTTTAGTCCTAAGGTAATATAAGAGAGGACAAAACTAAGACTACTATATTTGTATTACAAAGTTATAAGTTAGAATTTCTTTAAAATATGAAACATTTATGGAATACATAGTGGCATAGTATAATATAAAGGTGTAATTGGTATTTGTTTCTGGATGACCTACATATTGCCTATGAAACCTTTGTTTTCTCAGTGTAAAGTTTTTTTCACTGTAACAATATGGAACTGTAGAAGGGCAGCCTAAATAGCACTTTATCTGATCAAGAAATAAAGTTACCAAATAGGCTTATGTAAGATGTTATTTGAAGTAAGTGGAAAGAAAATCTGATTTTTTTTAGTGTGTTACAGAATGTTGTAGATTTCAGCTTGTTGTCTTCCTGCATTTACATATATATCCTCCACGAAATCTGAGTAGAGAGCATTTCTAATAAATAGCTGTCCAGTGACTTGCGGTATTCCTAATTGAGTTATTGAGGAAAATAAATAAATAAATAAATAAATAAACTGCCCTATGAAGTTACTTTGGATATAAACTAGATACATTCCCAGAAATTAAAAAGAAAAACAGCAAAACTAATGATGCTTAAAAACCTACAATTTATTTAATTTATTCTGCTTGTCAGAAACTTTGGGGGTATAGGAAATACAGATACTTTAAAGGCGTCTCTGACAATTTATTCCCACAGGCATCAGCTTAGATATTTCAGTTTTACAGAAGGAGGCATTTAATTGACAAAGTATGCTGGAAAGTATAGTGCGGATAGAACACTACCGTATTTTGTCCAGTGTTAGAAGGATCCAGTGTTATTTATGGATCAGGATGTTGTATCAGTTTGCCATCTATACTACTCTTGCCTATCTTGTTGATGCTTAGCATAGGAGGCATTAGAGACTCATACCTGTGTAGGTTAAGTGCGTGTTATACCTATAATACAAGATACTTCTACTGCAACATGTGAAAGACATTCTACAAGTAATTAAAACAAATAATCATTACAACTTTGATCTTGCCAACTATTTCTTTCATAATTATTTAATGATTATTTTTTATTATTTTTACTCTTTATTTCAATCTAATCACAATATTAATGTCATTGTAATTTTTTTTTCTTCTGGGACATATACTTTGTAATTGATTCCTTTTTGTTGAGTTATTGCAGAGTAGTTACTGCTGGGGTACTAACACACCATCTCCTGTTCTTACCCTCGTCTTGAGTGGTTTCAAAAAATCTTTATCAGTATAGCGATAGTTTATTTATTTATTTATTTGTTTGTTTGTTTGTTTGTTTATGCAGTTTATGCAGTTTATTGCAGTTTATACAGGCTTTTGAGTAATATTCTTAAGTCCGATTTAAGTAATGAATAGCATAGTAATATGGCAGTTGCAGAAAAAGTTCTTATGAGTCTTCTTTCTGTTAACATAATTTTTAAAAAACACAGAACAATCAGAGGAATTATCCAGTATTTACTGGATGTAAACTTCCATTGCTTGCTTTTCTCTGACAATATTACCTATGTTGTAAATGATAATTTCCAGAAGATTCCAGGACAGATATATGTCAGTAACTATTTATTGATATAAAAGTATTGCATTTGATAGCAGCTCACATGTGTTAATTGTAGCCTTAATTAATTAATTAATTAACATCTATTCTTCCACACAGTTTTGTTTTAGAATTTATCCATCACTTTACTGGCCACAGTAAAAATGGGAAAAGTTATATTTTATGCAGTGGTAAGAGCTACATGATTGAATTTCATTTTGGAATGATGAACATTTTTTTAATTTAAGTAGCCTATCAATTACAAATATATCTCTGCATATATTGGCATTGTGACAGGAATGAACTAGGAAAAATAAGCTCTCCAAATACTTTGACAAGTGTTTATTTTATTATCTTGTCAATGTTAGCACTTGATGAGTGTCCTGTTAGTTTGTAATAAAGTGTGTGTTAGAATGCCATAAACAATCAAATTTAGTATATAAATGAATCAAAACATAACAGCTTAATCTGTATCTTTTTCCTAAATATGAAATTTGTTCATACTTTATGTACAAGCATTTCAAGCAACTATTTCAAGGGTGTTAAAAACATATACTGTGGAATTTTATAATAGAAATTATTGCCATCTTCAGGCAGAAAGTATTTAAATACTTGTTTATTTGTAATTAGACAATCTTTTGTCGATTGATCTGTTTAGAACCTCATGCATCCTTTCCATAGTTTCCACATTATAGCTGTGGAACAACAATATTCCCTTCAGAAGACTCTAAAAGGAAAGGAAGAAAGAAAGAAAAATAACTGATTTCTTGCTCTTGACAGAACTTTTTTTACCAACCCAACAGGAATTGACATGAACTGGTTGCTGGGTAACCTACAGCTGTTCCAGTAAGAATATCTTATGTCAAGCATTCCTCTGGGCAGGGATATTTAGGACCACGTCAAGAATTAGAAGAAAGTAGTAGGAAAAGAACCTTAGTTTAGCTGAGAGTTTTTTAAAACATATTTGTGATTCCTTGGATTTTATTATAATTTTATCATAATACTGTTTAATTGATGTAAATTATGATATAAAGTACCAAGTTGTGCCAGATCTGTTGCTGGAAACAATACTGCCATGTAAAAGTACACAGGGAAGTCTTCATTGGCAGTTTTTGACAGTTTAAAAATATTTTTAGTGAATAGCTAGGACTGTCATATGACAATAAATACTAAAATAGTACATAGTGCAGTATAATTTCAAGCTCAAAGGGACATATTACAGTCAAGCACAGAACTGTGTATGACTTTCTTCAGAACATTTTAATTATTCTTAAATCACAAAATGGTTTAGTACTTTGATTTCATGTTGTTTTCCTTGCTGTTTTTCTCCGTCCTGCTCTATATCTATTCTCTTCTTCCTGAAACTGCTGAGAAAATCCTACCATAAGAATTAACTTTTTTAAAGGAAACTAGTCTAGTTGACTGGTTGAATGAGAAAAAGAAAGCAGAACTATACTTGGAAAATATTTTTAGGTCTTACTATTCAAATTGTTGTTTTCAAGAAGTAGCTATAAGGTCCTTCAATTCCAAATACTTCCCATGCAACTTGGAAGAAGACGAGTTTATATGACAAGTCTGAGTCTATTCATACATTAAATTAATAGATTAAGATATATTTTCATAATAGTTATAACATGAAGAATAATATGATTCTAAAAAAATCTCTAAATAGAGACACTTTAAAATAATGCGTCTATAATTCACTTTAAAATGTGTGCTGTTTAATGAAAACCCGTGAGTCTAGAATGTTTTTAATGAGATTTAAAACAGTCAAGGGATACATATCTGACAGGATAAAGTATTTCAAAAAAGCACTAGGCTGCAGAAATGAGTAGTTGGAGGAAGTCAGCACTGCCCACTCTTCATAATCCCCAAATCCATTTACTTCCTTTAGAAAGTGTCTTGGTTTCAGCTGCGATGGAGTTAATTTTCTCCTAGTTGCTGCTATGGTGCTGTGTTTGGGATTTAGGATGAGAATAAGGCTAATAACAATGTTATATAAAGTGGCAATGCAAAACATTTATTGAAATGAGAAAATGAATTGAAAGGATGTTTCTAATGCCTGTGGTAAGTTTATATCATATATCTATGATAAACATAGCTGTGTAAAACAAGACTTACTTCATACTGCAGTGAGTAAACACATAATGAATACCATGTTTAGTATCAGTTGAGAGAGGTATTAGTGGCATACCTGAATTTTTCCCTTAAGCAATGTTGCACTGTATTTTGAAGTCTTGTTACATGTATAAAATAAGCTTTATTTATCTTAAAGTAGGAGTATTCTTAATGGTTAAAATAGCTGCCAAACATAATTCTACCTCTGAAATATTAATTTCCTTTATTTTGAAATTAAATATATCAGTTTCTGCACATAATAATGAAGTAATGCTTGTGCATTCTGTTAAGGAGAAGATTAAATAAGTTCCTTGGCTAGTCTCTTCTAGTCTCTTTCTACATTCACTTTTTGGCATAGTACATCTTTAAAGTTCCTTTGACATGTAGATAGTCAAATTACAATTTGCCTGGTTGCATGGGTAGTGACCGTTTTATTTCTGCTACTGAGTTACATGAGGAAAGAATTATTATAGAATGGTTTGGGTTGGAAGGGACTTTACAGACCATCGAATTTAAACCCTCCTGCCATGGGCGGGGAACCTCCCACCAGACCAGGTTGCTCAAAGCCCCATCCAGCCTGGCCTTGAACACTCCCAGGGATGGGGTAACCACAGCTTCTCTGCGCATCCTGTTCCAGTGCCTCAACACCCTCTGAGTAAATAATTTCTTCCTTATATCTAGTCGAAATCTGCCCTCCTTTAGTGCAAAGCCATTACCTCTTATCCTATCAGTACATACCCTGATAAAGAGTCTATCTTCCCGCATTTTTTGTAGGTTCCCTTTTAATGGACCTTCTCTTTTTATTTTATTTTTTTTGTTATTCAGTTCATATATTTGACCGACAGTTATACATTGTGCTTCAAACTGAATTTTGGGCCTGCTGTAATGTAACTGAAGTTGATAAAAAGTCTCCCGTTCATTTTAGTAAGAATACCAGTCTTGTATGAGAACAAAACAGATTGCACTTGAATTCAGTGAATACTGAAAATGTAGATTAATTGTTTTGTTACCCAAAGTGAATTGCAAATTACAATGATCATGTTCTTTTTTTTTTCTTTTTTTTTTTCTGTTCAGAGCTCTATAAAATGTTATATCTTATTATCCATAAGAACTATATACTTCCATACTCATTCAAAGGTCTGTTTGTCTCATTTGTATCAGTGAATGTGTTAGAATAGGTAGGGAAAATATCAATGAGGTAAATATTTCTGCTGTATTCCCCTGACATACCCTTCCAGTTTCCAGAAATCAGCGGTTTAGCAGCCTCCAATTTTTTGCATTTAAGAAGACTGCATGGACCTTTTCTAATTCTTTTAAACTTACTAGTTTGATCTCCACAATATACTTCGTCAACAAAATCTGTAATTTCATTGTGCATTGTATGAAAATAAAATGCTTTCTTTCATTTTCAGTTTATGTTTGATTGTTTATTTTTCTCTTTTATATTGGAAAAAGTTGAAGTATTTTTACTTATTCACTCCACCTATTCTGTTCATGCTTTCTGATGTATTCTGCTGAGTCATCACTTTTTCTAAACAGAACGATTCTATTATTCTCTCCACTTTAAAAAAATGACAATATGTGCCTCTAGAAATCAGTGCTTCCTTCGTTATCTTCTCAACTTCTACACACTCTTTAATGTTGTATGGCTAGAAATTTCTGCAGTAATCAAGCATTGTGGATTTACCATCTGACATAATGAAGTTTTATGCTAAGTGCTTAATGTTTAGCAATATTTGCAATTATTTTGTTAGCCTTTGTGACTGTCATCAAACAACATGACTGCATTTTCAGGGATTCAAAATCTTCTTGAGTAATTCACAGGTAAAATTATGGTTATTTGATTGTTTTCCCTCATATATATTACTCCGCATTTATCAATAATTAATTTAATCTATCATGTTATCACCCTTTTCTGGCTGGGAGGATAGTTACAGAAGTAAACTGAGCAAATCTTGATGATGATGATGAATGTAAGACAAATATTTAGGAAATGGGACTGCTCATAAATTCATTCTTCTGTATTCTTATTAAAGTAGTTGATCCATGTGTGACAAGACACAGATTCTTTCAAAATACATTAACACATCTGCTCAGAAATAGTCTACCATAAAGGTAAGCTATCAGCTTGTAAACGAAAAATACATTGTAAGCAAAACTTTAGTTGCTAATTTCTAAATTCTAAAGGATAATACAAATTTTGAGGAGAAAAATTGAAAATTTAAAACAGATAATAACTTTAAAACTATTCAAAATCACATAGATTAATGGGCAGTATAAATTTTTCGTATAATAGTAGAAGAGAGTCAAATGAAAATCACACTTTCTGAAAGCTACTGATAATTCTAACTGTATTGCAAGAATGAAAAGATGAGAGACTCCCCCTAAAGTATATGTTGATAGATAGTACTTTCAGTTAAAGTGTAGTAGCCTATCTTTATGTGAATTGTGACTATAATAAAACTAAAAATCTTAAAACAGTACTCCATCTATCACTGACAATGATATCACTGGCAAGGCAGATGAAATCTAATTTAAGATTTTATTTTTACTCTAACAATTGTTTTACTGCCACATTGTCATTAGTGTGTATTTTTTTAGCATTGAGTATGGTTTTTCACAGTTCCAAATATCAAGCATTTTAAGAATAGCGTTTTTCTTTTTTCTGGTCGTGTGTTTTTTTGTTTGTTTGTTTGTCCAGTAATGGACTGTTCATTGTACTTCAGTGTTGCTTGCCGCAGTTCATTGAATAGTTGTTTAAAATATATAAACCCTTCCACTTTCACCCTTTCAGTTCAGCTGTTGACTGGTAGTCTATATTTCAAATAATCAAGATATTATACTTTTATATCCTTCAGGACTATAGTGGAAAGGAGGTAAAACCTGACCGTTTCTTCAAGGGAGGACACAATTGATAAATGACACATAATCAAAGAAAAATATTGGTCTTTAGCAGCACAAGATGGAGTATTATCCATAATTGCTATTAAAGTTCATTCCCAAACAATGAATGACTTTGTTTACTTTTTCTTTTTTATATTTGCTGTTGATATTATAAATGATCATATTTTCCAATAAAAAGCTATATTGTTCTATGTGATAACCATACACAGCTTGCATAGCTGTTCAGAAAAGATTAACTTTTTTTTTTTTTTTTATTAATGAGATGAGCAGATCAGACTGATAGAGCTGCTGCATCTAGAAGTCTGTTTTCTAGCAAACTGAAATAGTACTTTATATAGAAAGAAAAAGTTCATGCTGGAAAACACATCTTAGCAATATTTGCAATTATTTTGTTATATTATTTGTTATATTGTTTTAACAAATATTTAGTTATATTATTTGTTATATTATTATTTTGTTATATTTTATTATATACATGCCATAATTTTCATTTTGATGTAACTTTTTGTAATCTTTCTAAAGTAATGGGTTTTTAACACCTATTTTTTATTACATCTTTATTATTATTCATAGAATCAATATGTCTAGAATCTTTGGTAATTTGGAATATGTTTTACAGCACATACAACATATGTTTTAGGGTATGTGAATTTGTGGATTTTGAGTTTTTGTTTCTGAGATTGACTTGAAACATGCTAGTAGTAAAACTACAAGTCTACAGACTCAGTATCCTTAGCTGCTGCATTAAGCAACAAATATGTGATTTATTAGTTTTCAACCTATATCTCATAGACATATTTTGTGAAGGAATGAATGCAGACTATTGTTTACTATCTAAATCAGCTTTGTCAGAGAAAAACTCTCCAATAATATTTTTAAGTCAAAATATACTGATGAATTCTTTTGTGGCCTGTGATCAAACAATTATGAACGGCTGTTTTCTTTCTTATAATTGCATATTGAATTTGAAGAAGAGACAAAGCTATCCAGGCTGAAATACACTTTTTATTAAAATGTTTATTTGGCTTGCAGTCACTGTTTAAATCACTATCTACCTAATAACCTGATAGGACTTTTATGTTCTGATTACTTTCTATTTAAAAGTTTCTTTTAAGATGTTTGGAGTTCGTGTTTGTTATATCAAATATTAAAATTAACCTTATCTGTAAAATATGGTAAAGCACCAGTAATGGCAATATAATTTTGTGTATTTTCTTTGAAAGATCAATCTATAGTAATAAACAACAGTGACAAGTAATGTTATGGCCCCAAATAGAATAAATAAAACCTATTAAGGAGACATGAGGGCACATTTGAAAATTGGCAAACATTTAGGAGATAAATTAGTAGGCAGTATTGCTCAGACACCCAACTAAATTAGAAGATTAAAATATATATTACTGTGGGGAAGAATTGTCATAAACTCCCTATATAAAAGTTCAATAGAAAATTGAGATTATATTACTTTTTTGTTTGTTTTTAAAATAGATTTCTGGTGGTTCTTAATTCTGTATCTAAATCCAAGATACCAAACTTCCAGTTATATGTCTCTTCTCAACCTCTTTCTCTTTAGTAATACATCTGTTCTCTGTGGGGCTTATGGCCAAAAAATATTTAGATTGAACTCCTGACTTCCTAAAAATAAACATTTTTTGCTGAAGTCAGGAATATTAATATCTGAGTAAGTATTTCACAGTGTTTCACTAGAAGACAGAACTAGATAGAAGTTAGACAGATGTTTAACAGTTTGTACATTACCTCATGTTGCTAGACTACTGAAAGACATGAGAGACTTTCTTGTAAACACATTCACTATGCAAATTTAGCTTGGTAGGTAGGCAGAAATTGGATCACCTTGGTTCAAATGTAAATAAATAAAAAAATCACTAAAAGAAAACTCCTTATTTTGCCTTTTGACTCTAAGGCATTTATCCTTCTGTTAATCTTTTACCATTAAAAATGAGTCTCACCATGAAATTAATATGTAATCAGCTGGATTTCATCAAAGCAAAGGGTGCAATTTCTTCTGCCTTATATAACTGATGCAATGTAACATGAAAATCCTGTTGAACATCCTGCTGATGTTTTCTATGAGTAGCCTTTAAAAAAAGGTTGTGGTAGGAAAATATATGTATCATATTTTATTTGTGAACTTCAGAAACTGTGTCACTTTCTATCCTCACAAAGGTAGAAAATAAAGTTTGTAAAATAATTTCTGAAAGGAGAAAAAGTATGAAATAGATTGAAATGGAAGTGAAGGAAATTAATAGCAGAGTAACGGGTAACAAAAGAATTGACTGATATACTTGTTTCTTTACGATGATTTGCATGAAGTACATTAATTAATTTTTAGATATGAAGCTGCAACAGAGTTGACTAGGATTAAGAAGGTGTAATGGTTTATGAGGCTAGAAGTCATATAACAATGCATATTGCTTTGTGTTACTGCATTTTACTTTCTCAGTCTTTCAGAAAGCTGATGTGATCTGAATATAGAAAGTAAAACAGATGAGGCAACTATTTAAGAAGGAGAGAAGACTACAAGAACTGTACAGGAAAGAGCAGGGAGAGTAAAAATGGGTTAGCGGAAATTGGAAAAAAAGTTTTGTAGAATTTAGAACTTCATTTTAAAAGGCAGTAAGGAAAAAAGAAAGGAAAGGAAGAAAGAAAAATAAATAGAGAGAGGAAAAGAGGAAATAGATTCCAGGCAATTGCCCTTCTAGCTGCTGAGGATGAAGGCAAAGTACTTCTAGGTACAGGTGTGGGGCTGACCTTGGCTCTTGTCTTAGGCCTGTAAATCTTGTATTCTAATACATAAGCAGAACAGACATAGGTTTAATACCTATGGTAGGTAGTAGAAGAAAAAAGATAAGCTATTATTAATTTTAAACTGTATTTCCAATCAAGAACTTACTCTTTTTCTATTAGCCAATGTCAGTGTGCACAAGTTTTATTCTCATCACTATATGATGTTATTCTTAACAGCATAATGCTCGATGAAAGAAACTGCATTGAAGTGTTTACACTGAGTCTCATTGAATTTCTCAAATAAATTACAAAAATATCTGTTTGATGCTGCAGGAAGTCTTTGTTTATTGAAATGATACTGGTTTTATTTTTTAATTAATCTTTGAAATTGTTGGGGAGTTATGAAGATGCAATATGTTTATACAAGGCTATTGAGAAAATTGTCTACTCATGTGAGACATTACTTTGCCAAAGGAAGAGTACAGACTTTTATATACATATATGCATAATAAATGTTTGTATATACATATATATATTTAGAAATATAAATATATTTTATCATTTTCCAACTCAGTACCTAGGCTATGTAGTTTTCTTGTGTCAAAACATCTTTCATATAAATTAGAAATACCTCTTACCAGCATCAAAATAAACATCTACTCTGAGAAGTGATTATATAAAAATGTCAACTCCTTATTTGGTAGATCTATTTCTATTGTGGCATTTGAGTCATATCTGACACTAGTGACAAAAATATTTTTAATTCGGTTACCTAGCTTCAGTTATAGCAACAGGGATCTACAAAGAGATAAAAAGATTGAATAACTTAAGTCATCATATGTCTTAAAATGCCTGTATTTTGGGGGGGTGATGATTGATGAGGTATGAAAACTGATGACATTCATGCTCCAGATCACTTTCTTCCACTGATAAACCCTATACTCTAGGAAAACGGGAAATAATTACGCAAGAAGAGTATGACATTTCTGAGAATACCTTTGTGCAAATTTCTTAATTGTTTTATTTCTTTAACCATTTTCTTAGTATGATCTCCAATCTGGATTAAAGTTTCCATTTTTATGGGAGAAAATTGAACACATTTCCGTGTCAGAAGTAATACAGCAAAGATCATCAACAGCTGAACCAAGTGGTGTTTCTGTGTAACAGTTGCAATATCTTGCTGAGGTTCCAAGGACCTGACAAAAACTTTGAACAAACTCTGAAAGCAGCCTCACTTGAACACAGTGAGCATGAAGAATTCCAGAATGAGAATAACAGGAATTATCAGGTCCTAGTAGAGAAAATGGGTGCTCTGAGAGGCTGGGGAGAGGCAGAATCTTAATCTGTGTAAGTGTAGAGAAGAGATGAGTGAATCCATTTCAAAGATTTTGCAGGCACTAGTGCGTGTTCCTTGAGGTCTGCTATAATCTGGCTGCTCCATTCTTTTTATACACAGCCTGACTGTACCTGGCTTTCACTATGGACTTTGGTGTTACAGGTACTTTGCACAAGCAAGTTATTTGCGTATGGATTGGAGCTGTTTTTCTGGATGACTGGAAAAGTAAGCAGCTACCATAGAAGTATAGAAACTGTGCCCCATCTGATATTCTTAGAGGACAGAATATTATGAGGATGGAGAGACACTGAAACAGGCTGCCCAAAAAAATGTGAATGCCCCATCCCTGGAAGTGTTCAAGGGCAGGTTGTATGGGGATTTGAGCAACTTGGTCTGGTGGGAAATGTCCCTGCCCATGGCAGTGGGGCTGGAACTGGGTGGTCTTTAAGGTCCCTTCCAACGCAAACCATTCTGTGATTCTGTGATATGATGACCAATTTGATTCCATTAAAATTGCACTCAATTACACAGAACCTCTGACACTGCCAGTATTGTCTGATGGGTCTTGGAACTTTATGATAGTTAGACGATGTTGGGTTTTAAAAATATATCCTTTCAATAGGAAAGAAATGTTTTGCTATGGTTATTTCTTGTTTTGTCTTGATCTGTGCAGTCTTCATTAAAAGTTAATGCACATAAAGTTATTTGGTAAACACTAAATATTTTTTCCTTCATTGACTGGAAAAATGACAATTAGGCACAAAACTGGGTCTTGGGGAGAATGTATTCAAGATACGCACTGCAGTACTGGTGTTTACCTTCGCAGGGTTGAAGCATGATTTCCTTAGAATACTGTAAGTTAGAAGACCAGACCAAAGGTCTGCACTTATAGAGTGCTCCTAAATAACCCAGTTCTCAGAGTACTGATCAGCCATAACTTAAATTCAGAGAGTTCATCACCTTTGCAGTGCCGAAGTATTTGGAACCAATTATTTGACAGCATGATAACCATCTAGACAGGAGAACTGAGGGAGAGCTGTAAAAAGGAATAAAAGCATTTCAGACTCTGTGAACTTGTCAGTGAACCTACTAATGGGCTCAGAATGATGCAGAAAGATTTTTGAAGCAATATCAAAATTAAAAGTAGTTCTATCATATGACTTAGGAACCACAGTTTACTAATAATTTGCAGTTTAGTATATAGTTAAACAACTTTTAAATACAAAGGTGAAGTCATGGGTGTTTTTTCCAAAGTTGTTACTTCATGCGATATAATTTTATATTCTCTTTGTTGTAGAATTTTCCACTCTATCTTTATAAATAATGCTATAACCTAAAAATATTTTTTAATGGCAATATAATGAAGCATTTCACTAACAGGACATATGCTACAGATACTATGTTTACAAAAGCACTTCATGACCCCAAAAGCAATACAAGAATGAAATGATTTAAAATATAACTCACAAATCCCCTCCCATTACTTTTTTTCAAACATTCTTTTATTCTAAAACTTTTAAGACATGTTAGGAAACACTATCCATTGCTGATGAAACTAGAAATTACTTGTATCTTTGTTACCTTTGGTGATTGCAAAATCGGTGGCATAGTTAAGCTCATGGCAGCAACCGCCCAGTGTTTCCAGAAGAGTTTGGTGAAATTTGCACAGTTCCTGTCATTCCCTAACAAGCAATGAGTCCCACACTTCCTTTTGCTCTTCATGAGAGTGATTATAGCCTTTTGACTTTAATTTATCTGCCATTTCCTCTCAAGTGAAGAAATTCTTCTATGATCCACCACTTCTCTACTTTTCCTGGATCTATTTGCATTTTAAGGGGCAGCGTGACTGATCTATTTCTAAATAGATCCCCAACAGAACACTTCTCCATTTCTGAAATATGTTTGGTGATAATAAGGGTTGTAGGAAGTGCATCTGAAATACATTTTAGCAAGTGCAATTGATTTGTGCCCGTACTACAAAGCATGATACTTGTTTGTGTTTATAACAATTTATTTTTATTACCAAAACAATTAAAAATGGAGACTAAGTTGTTTTAAGCAAACAACTTCATTTTAAGTTAATCTATTTCTTTTTGAAGTGGAACACAGCTGCATTGTAATGTGATCAAGTACAATAAAAGCTGCTCTGTGTTTTATGGATGGTAGAAGTTTACAATCCAGGTATATTTACCATTATACCTTTTATGTCCTGAAAGCAGAGGGAAAGTTTCTGATTTAAAGTTTAGAACTTTCAGTTAGTTTTTACACCCAAAATGTTATGTATATTTAAGAGTACTCTATGTCTTTCACTGAATTCATCTGCTTCTGTCTGTCTTGAAGTATACTTTCTTGAAATCCTTAAGTGTGATACTGTGGAAGTTTTTGGCACTGAGCTCCATGAAGACTACTTATGAATGAGAGGCATGTATCGAGTGCCAAAGACCTTCTGGTGTACGTAACAGATCAACAGCCTTTGGCTCCCATTTTGCTTGCCTAATTTGGCCAGATGGTCATATATAATATTAATGGATTGAGAGAGAACATTTTTCTTCTCACTAGATAAGAAAACAAATACAGCCAAAAAATCTTCTAAAAAGAAGTTTAAAGTTAAAATTACATTGAGAATTTTAAATAAAGACTTCTGTAGTGATGGGAAAAAAATATATCTTCATTTAGAAACTCAAGTCACTAGCAATCACTCATTAGTCTTGTTTATAATTACTTTGTCAGAAAACTTTTTAAGAACAACAACAAAAAAAGTATTTGATGAATTTCCAACTTTATAGTGGGTAAGTTGAAGACCTCACTTTAATCCTTCCTGAAGAATGGTTCAAATGAAATCATCTCAATCAATGAAAGCATTCTTTATTTAAAAGGACAAAAAAAAAAAAAAAAAAGGCAAATAAAGCAAATGGATTTTAATTCATTTGTAGATACCAGCCTTCAGAAATATTGCTACATCTTAATGAGAAAATAAGTTTTGGAAACAAAATTTCAGCACAAATTGTCTCAAAACAGTATCATAGAACTACTTTTATTCCACTTTATGAGTATAATAGAAACTGTTTCATTCTCCCTGGTATTATTAAGCAGTACTGAAGGAGTGCTATCACAAAGAGACAAAAAAAAAAAAAAAAAACTATGATTAGAAGTTCATTTTTTTTCTTCATTCTTCTCTTTTCAACTATTCTAAACCTTGCAACAGTTCTTAAGTCTTCTATCAATTAATGCCTGTTAGATATTTGATACTCAGATTTTCTTTTTTTTCCAGCTCAAGTTATTGAAGGTAGAAATATGTGAACGAAAATTACTACATTTGCTCCTAATGCTGTGTTCCTGCATGCTAAAGAAATGGGACTTCAGTATAAGAATTTGTGTCCCATCCCAAAAGTTCTTTGTTTAACAGGAAGATCAACACAGTAATGATTTAAAATCTCTTTTAAAAAAATGAAAGAGAATTTTTGCAGTGGGATGATCTCAGCAATATTATCAATTTCTTGGCAGTTAGTGCATTATCAAGGTCTGCTGTTCCACCCAAACCTTTAATCTTGTGAAATTGTAGGCAATGATCAAGAGTACTAAGCTTTGAGTCACCAGGAGATTTTTTGGTGAGTGGCATTTAGCCTTACATATCAGTTGTTTTTCTCAATGCCTGTCTAGAACTGTACATTTTTGCTTGCTTTCTCTCGTGCTTTCTCTTCTGTTGCCCTACCAATTAACAAAAGTTATTTAAGTTTAAATGGGAAGACATGACACCTTCTAACTAAGATGTAATTGCGTAAGCATCTTTTATTCTCTAGTGCATATTTCTGTATTATTCACAAGTAAGGCAAACAGCTGCATTAGAGAATTGTATTTCCTTGGGAAAACATGGACACTACCTCATAAGTCAAAGGAAAATTAAAGTTAATGCAATTTTTAGTTATTCAGGGTAAGCTTGAAAAGCTGTGAATTTTACATGTCTTTGAAGAAACAACCGTATTTGATGTTTGGAAGGGAAAAAAATGGTGGCTTTATTTTTTAAAAAAAATCAACTTCTATTTGTCATTATGCTTTACCAGCTTGTTAATATAGGATGCTTTTTAGACCTGTGCTCTGTAAAATTATCAGTTTAAAGCTTGTTTCCTCTAAAATTTCTTGTAGGTTTTTGCTCTTAGCTGCTGTGATTAAGACAATGTGATCCCCACTATGCTATCTAAGTAGTTTTAACAAAGTATTCAGCTCTTTTATATGTTCGAACACCAAATATATATATGTATTTTAACCATACTGTTTTTCATTACAAACTGTCCTTCTTTTGACGCAAAACTTTAGTAAAGAAACCAAAATAAACCCCAGATTTAGTGCATTGTTTCCTGCAGGAGTAAAATAGAGGGGTGATGAAATAGTCACCAAACTTTCTTGTCTGTTTAAATACATTGCTTGTATTCCAGAGCTCCAGTTTTCAAAATCATGTTTATGAATTTTTGGTAGATGTTGCTCCATACCAGAACAGTTTTGGAAATTGCATTTTAATATGGATGATGGGAAATCTATAATATTTCTAGCAGTATCTGTTTTTGTCTATTTAGTAAATCATAGTATATATTCAATAGTTAGATTTCCATTGTTAATGTTCTTTGCAAACCAAATATATTGCTTTTACAGTTTATTACAGATAAACCGTAACGGTGTCACATTTTCCACTTGTTACAGAGTAGTTTGTATAAAGAGCAATAAACATTCATATTTCCTTTTTGTCATGCTCAGTTTATCACAAGGAATGATCTCAGTTCCATATCCAGTTCTATAGCCCTCTCGATATACATATCCAAATCCACTGTCAATAAGCTAATCGAATGCCCATATATTTTTTGAGAATTTTTGCTGATATCTGACTATTTCCAGGGGACAGGCCTCCATTGATCCTCTTCTAGTCAAGATCTTTTCTTTCCTTGACTTGCTAGATTTCAAGGGTGTCCTGGTTCACTCCAGTTGCTGTCTGACCACACAGGTGTTCACTCAAACTGTCTGGAAGAAACCTCATATTTCTGTCCATCTTTCCCAGATGTTATTTGTTCTGTAGTATTGCAGTGATCCAAATGAAGCTATGCTGATGTTAATCTTTTGAGTTAGTGCGTAGGGTTTTGCATTAAACAAGCCCAAGAAAGGTAGTTTATTTATTTATTTATTTTTAAAAGGAATACTGGGGTGCTTAGACAAGAAAAACATTTTCTGTACAGAGCATAACCGACTAACTGAGGGGTAGTGCATAATCTAAGGCTCTTCTAACATTTTGGCTATTCTTACTCTAAGACTTACTGTATTTATTCAGCTTGAAATTACAGGAATCCTTTGATAAGTCTGTTGCATGACAGTATAGTCTTATGTGAATGTGAAAATAGCTACTATACTACTTTATTTCTTTATGAATATCCTTACTGTATTCCTCTTCAAGTATATTTAAATGTTATATATATTTGTCTTTCAGTTTGACACATTTCAGGTTTGTTATTGTTATCTCTTCTGACCAAAGTGATTAACTGGAGATTTTGTCCGTCTTTGCAGTTAGGAGGTAAAACATTTAATAGGGACCATGTTTTCAATGCGTTTATTTATTTATTTATTTACAAGAAATTCTAAAGTCTTGCTTTCTTGAATGTAAGGTAATTCAATAATTAGAAACAGCTTCTACACAAAACATCTGCTTTTTTAGCCTTCACTCTGCACTAAAAGTCTAATTTCAATCTTTTTCATGGAACATATACCCAAAAGCTTTTTCCTTTTTTTCTAGAAGTTGATTATCTCCTTTCAAAACTGACCTGCCTCCTTTCCATACAAACACAAAACTACTCTTCCCAAAACAATGCTCAGTAAAATTCTTACTTTCACAAAGATCATACAGTTTCTCAGAAGGAAGTAACTTAAACTGAGTTTTGCCAAGGTTTGATCCAACCTATCAACGCATCTTTAACCTCACTGTGAGTTAAAAAAAATGATTAATATTATTGAACATAATAAACATAATATAAAGTGAGGAAAATTGCATGTAGAGTAAAAGCAAAAATATCCATACTCTTTATGAATGAGGTTTGTGGTCAGTACTAAGAGAACATGATGTAAAATTCAAAACACAAAGTAGAAGAGTAAAATATTGATTCTTCTGTGAATGAAGTATCTAACAAGCTTTTAAACACTATTTAAAAGAAACACTTTATTTTTATATTTTTTTTAGCTATTGTGATCTTTAAAGGCTCACTGGCAAATCCATATAGAAGGTATAGAAATCTTATGATGTGCTGAAACTTCTCATTTAACGTCAACAGTGTTGTTCACTCAATCTGGCAATCCCATTTACAAATCTGTTTTTATATCAAGCGGTCACATTTTCAGATCAATTTCAGGCATTCAAGTTTCAGATATTTGGAAGTTTATTAATTCCATAATTTAATTTTTCTCTTGTCACATTCACTGTAATCATCCTACTAGTTTTGGAAGAATATCATTATGAGGCTGTAAAAACTGCAAATGTAAGTGAATTAAAGGAAAAAATACAGGAGACTCAAAATGTATGAAATCGTTTCTACTGATAACATTAGAGTTGGCACCTTTCTGTAACATCTCTTGAATTTCAAAAGCATGAGAAGTAAAGCTGATGATATCAACTCTCAGTAGTGGTGAACAGATGCCTGTCATCTAATGTTTACATCCTCAATGTGTGGAATATTTGTTGAATCAGTTTGTTCTTGAACATCAGGGAAAATTTTAATGATTTGGTCAGCTAGATGTCTAATACCAGATCTAGATCTTTCCTCTGTCAGTTAATATCATAAGTGGTCCATCTGTGGCAGAAGATGAATTCAAAATAAATCTTTTTGAAATCATAGGTGTTTGGTTCAGGCTGAATAAGACCTGGAGGATCTTGCTATGGGCAGCTCTAGAACCGTATCGTCGCTGATAAAGATTTTCTGGAGATTACATGGTTGAGGATATGAAATTTCAACAAATTAGGTGTTTTCTTCCATTTTGCTTACATCAGTGGTTTCCTACTCTCTCTGCCATTGGGCAAGTATTTTATACCATTATTGGAAATCTTGATGAAATTCCTTTCCTTGCCTTCTTCTTTTGTGCACAGTAAATAAAATAAGATAAAATAAAATAAAGAACAAATGTACACAAGCATCTGTATACTTATACACAAGGGCTTTTATGGGCTCCATAGTGTAATTGTCTTGTTTTGTATGTAGTATGGAATTTATCATACTTACTGCTTTTAGCCTACATGGAGATTTTATCCAATATCTTATGCCTTATTATTTTTCTTTGTATAAGCAAAGAATAATAAAAAAAAAGTTTTGCATGTTCAGGTAAATTTAAAAGCTACAAATAATGTATAAAATGAAACTTTTACGTACCACCTACTTTTCTACAAGTAAAAATATTTAAACCCAAATATATTTATCTTGAGTTCTGAAGTGTTCTTTCTATCCTCAGTACTGAAATGTTCTACAACAAATATTTAAGTGATTTCATCCTTTGCACACTGAATATGTGTTGAGGCAATGTGTTCAGGAAGCTGTCAATGCAAATATGTTTACAAAGCAGATGTGAATGTAGGTAATAATAGTATGTCACATGAAAGATCTGCAAAGTGAAAGCTTAGTCCGTGATAATTTCTGAACTGTACTTTCAAAATGTAATGTTTCAATGTGGAAATGTAAAATCACATTTCAGTTAGAAGGGTTTAAATTTTTGAATTGTATATTTACATCATCTTTAATATACCATATATCCATATTGTTTGTCATACTTAAAACAAAACAAAACAAAACAAACAAAAAAAAAAAAACATGGGTTCAGGTGCCAGAAGTAGATTGTCTGTACATTTTTCATGTTTTAAGTTTAACATGTTGTGATGATCTGAAAAGGAGTAGTTAACTGATCGGGCATGTTTGATTCCTTTGATTTACACTATTATGAGGCAGTTTTCATGACATGCTGGTTTGATTCAGCTCTCACAACAGCTTATAGGAGATAAGGAGGTTGTCAGAAAGATATTATTGGATGCTCAGGGGCTGCTTTTGAAGTTACTCTGAGATGACAACTAATGAGAAGCTTTTTTTGATAACTTACACTTCAGCATAGATAGATAGATGATATGGTTATCTTTTGTTTGCAAAATGATGGATTAAGTATGGCTTTATTTGCTATTTGTCTGTAATAGAAAATCTACCCTACGACCAAACAGATAGTTGGTTAGTTACCCTTTTCTGTTTTCTGTTGTTGTTTGTTTGTTTGTTTGTTTGTAGATAACCTTCTTTACTGTGTGTTAAAGCTAAACAGCAAAGCTTTTGCACACTGAAGGAAGTCTGAATTCAAAGCAGTGAATACGTTTGGCATGGATGAAAGATTTTTTTCCTAAAATGCTAAATAAATTTTGTAAATTAATGATACTCTTGCACTTGAGGATCTTATAATGTAATTTAGAAATGAAGGGGTTGGTTGTTTCTTTTGATAGAGGTTATTTAGGATGGATCTGAGTGAACCTCATGAAGAATAGGCAATTGGTTTCACCTCTAGATGTAATTGTTATTAATCCTTGACTTATTTTTTCCTTTTTTTTTTTTTTTTTTCCTTTTTTTTTTCCTTCCTAAATATGGTAGTTAAGGTATTTTTGATACCCTTAATAAAGTGGCATGCTAAAGTAATACTGCTGGGAGATGAAGGTACTGTGACACAAAAAGAACTATTTTTAAAGATTTAGACTTGTCATTCTGAGAGTGTAGAGCAGAAACGGAAGTCAAGGAAAGTGTAAGTGATGAAAACATGGAATTATACAAAGAGCCCCAATCTCAGTGCTCTCACGCATGATCTTCAGAAGCATTAGAATTAGATTTTTTTCTTCCTGTGCAAATGAGAAAAATAATTTCCAATGTGGTATCAACCATTCAGAGTTTAATTAAAAAACAGGCCTTAAACATTATAGCTGAAACATGCACCTAGCTAAATGACACCAAAGACTAGTCCTGAGAAAGCTCGTCATACTCAGGCAGTTTTGCTATGCTCAGAGGAAGAAGGAAAGTGGCTTGTTATTGTTCTGGTATCACAAAAAGTGCAGGAGGTCTCAAAATGAAATCTATTAGACACCATACCCATTTCCAGTTAGAGATCCTGGATTGAACCATCATAGGGCTAGTGCTCATGTAAAATTGTCTCCTTTGTACCATGAAATTGCTACATCAGGATATTTCATCAGTTTGATAATACATGACAATAATCCATTATTACAGAATTAGTGTAGTTAATGAGCCTTTAGAATAAGCTGAATACTTAGGGTCTGACCTATCAACAAGGATTTCCATAGGCTTCACTGGTCATGAATATAGTGGTATAATCTTAGGTTATTTCTGAACTGTGAAATAGCTGTTTGCCACACTACATCTTGGGACAAGAAGGAACCTGGCTTTACAGGGGCTGCTTTCCAGCCTTCCTGTTCAGGTGTCCTTTCCTCTGAAAAAGGACGGAAGTTGAAAGAGGAAGTGATACATGTCCTCATACTCTCTCCCTAAGGTGGTGTCTGGAAGTAGCTTAGAATGATCCTGTGCACAGGATATCCTGTCCTTGTTTCACATGTAATTTAAACCCTACCTTGATCACAGTCTCTGTAGTTACTGAACAGATCTCAGAATTTAAGTTTGGTTGCTGATTAGAAACTGGAGGATTTGGTGTTTCTCTTTTGTCATGAGCCTGAACTTTCTCTCTTGTAGATTGCTGCTCTGACTCAGAATAGCAGATTTCTCATTTTGGAACCTACTAGCTAGTATCCCTTTATCCTTTTCCACTTTTTCCACAGTCTCCCTCCTCTTCTCAGTGTTCATGTGCATAAGTAACACTGTTGGGGGTTGTAGTGTGTGCTAAACTATCTAACCTTTCTACTTTTATCTGAAAAGGTGACAAGGAATCTGAGTTTAGAAGGTAAATTCATTCTCTGAAATTGTAGGTCAATACTTCTCATCCTTCAGACTGCTAGACAAGTTCACTTTACCTCTAATGAAGAACTAGCAACATCAATTGAATTTGCATAGATGGCTATTGAAGCTTGAACCAGTGGCTCAGATATAAAATATTTAATCTTTTGTCTCCAGTACCCACAGAGAATTACCCTAACGTCATGTCCCCTAATTCTCCATTGACGTTCCAGATGTTGCACACAATATGAGATTATTTTTTTATTAGTAAAACAGAATAAAATGTTTTTTACACTAGAACTGTTCATATCTAAATACGAGCAATCTTACTTTGGTCTCTCTAGGTATTCTCAAGAAGACATCTTATGTTATACTGATAATGCCAAAGGAGATAAAAACAGAAACATCAATCTTAACAGAGTATTAAGTCTGAAATTTGATTATGATCACTTAAATCCCAATATGTTTAATTATTTTTAGTGTTCATTATTTTATGATAATATTCATCTTGAATGCTTGTCTGGTGTGATTAGATGAAATTGTTATAAGATTTAATTGATCTTACTGAGTTTCATATTATAGGAACAAAGCTGTGAGCACAGTAGCAGCCACTGAATGGTCTATCAAATATAATTTGGATTATTCAAATAATTAAAACATTTGTTATTCTTTCTAAAAATTGATTAAGAGGATTTTGAGTAATTACCTGCTTAAAACTATTTGGTTCCTGCAGAAATGTGGATAATTGTGTGGCTACTGTTATTTGTGTAACAGTTGTATAACAATTTGTATAACAATTGTTGGCCATAACTGATAACCTAAGAATGCTGTTATAGTAAATAGTAAAAAGAATATTGTCATAAATTTTGTATAGCCTTCCAGACATTCTCCCTGTTTTCAAGTTTACTTTCCACCATCCATTTGACAGCTATTAATATAAATCCTTCTCAGGTTCCACTCATTATTCCACTTTTTAATTTATGTTACATTTAACATGAATGTATGTCTGTATTAGCCTTTATAGTACATTTAGTACTATATAGTACATTTAGTACATATAGTACATTTAGTACATATAGTACATTTCAATCTCAGCTGGGCTTACAACAGTCCACTGTGGGATGCACATGATGCATTGGCATATAATACGTTGACACAAAACACACTCCTGAAGAAAAAAAAAGAAAAAAAAAAGAAAAAAAAAAAGGCAAGCTTTTCTTTGTAGCATGTTACACAGCAAAATTAACTTTCTGCCTCAATGCTAAGACAATACAGATAGTGCTATGTACTCTTTTACACAAATGCCTCAGCTTAGTCCAATGAGAGGTTTGTATAGAAAAATTTGTCGCTGACACACCCACTAATTCCACTGCATCTTCCAGACAGTGAATTTAAATTACTGAAATAACTGCAACAATGGAAAACTTGACACAGCTGTACAAAATTTGTATTCAGTGTTTAATGAAATATACCAATATTGAAAAATTTGTGCAGTGGTTAAAAAAACAGATCATCATTTATATTTTCCTGCATTACATAGCACTATTTTGGTAGTCAGACAGTGGGATAACTTGAGTAATTAAAGCCTATTGTAGTGCTACTGCTTTGGGATTCAGTCCAGGGTACCCTTTCAGCTTTTTATTCTCTTTTTCTCCAGAATTAGTGAAGAATTCCTAGTAAGATTGCTAAGGTTGCACTGTACTTCATGGCAAACACACCATGTGATAGTGATAGCTAGTGATAATGCTAGGTGTGGGGAAGAAAAAGTGTGAGGAATTTCTTCACTGCATGATCACTTTCTACTTAGGCTTCTACAGTTAGAGATTCCCATTGTGTTAGTGAAGTCTGCTTATAATTTAGCAGCATGTCTTACCAGGCTTTACTGTGAAAATAGCCCTTTTCACTAAACAAAATTATTTAAGTGGATAATGACCAGAATTTATATGTCAGTCTCTGATTTTCAAAGTTATTTTCTTTTCCTTTTGGTGAGTGCATAGGGTTGGCTGCATGCTAATGCAGGTCAATCCATCCTCTACAACCCAATTAGCAACAAAAATCATAGGACCAGCTTATTAAGAATATGACTGTAAAACATGACCGTAAAGTCATATGTCCACATAAACCACATGTGAGCACTGACATGACAAACTACTCACTGACTGACACACAAAACAATGCGAACCAAACCAAAGGCTCATTTTCCCTATATTAATTTCCTGTCTCCCCCAGTTGTATAGTTTTATTTCATGTGATGACCTAGGAACCAAGTAAAAGGGGTTTTAAACTGGTAATCTTACTTTTATACTTGACATTGGATTTAGGCCATTTATTTTTTGTCTGACTATGTCTTACTAATATTGCTTACTTATCTATGCTACTTAAATGTGAATGAATATAGCTATGGCCAGCAAATTGTTTCAAAAGAAAAGAAAAGAAAAAGGAAAAAAAAAAAAAAAAAAACATATAAGTCTGAATTCTTAAGTTTCCTACTCGTGAAATTTCTTGACAGTTATTCATCTGGTCAATGTGAAAATAGAAGAGCAGTCCTAGTGAATCTAGTGTATACAAAACTCTGAAAAGTATCTATGAAAAATCTTATTAAGTAAATGTATAAGGATACATATGTAGAATGCATATCACTAATATAACTTACAGACAGATACAACATGACATGTTGACCTCCCCACTGTATTTTTTTCAAGGACAGTTTAAAAATCCAATGATCTGAGCTCATTTCATCTAGTGAAAACTGTTATAAAAACCTGTTTGTTTCAGTTTGCAACATGCTTGAAGATAAAGTTCGTATTTCTTTGATAAATTGAATAGAAAAGACAAAGAACAGGACAATGATCCTCTGAAATACCATCAGACTTGCTGTACTGTGTGATATTGGATTTTGTATAATGTAATTCCTGAGGTTTGCAGAGATAATAAAGCATAGGACTAGCAACCATTTTACTGTTAGTTATTTTACTTAAGATTAGTTTACTTTCTTCAAATTTGTCTTTGGTTTACACATTTTATTGCTTTCAAAGAAAATCAAGGATCAGCCAGAACTTTCATTGCCATAGTCTACTAATGTTATTTATCTGAGCCTCCACAGTAGCTTTTCCTTTTCAACAGTTTTCAGAACATATTCATCTAGCCTCAAAAAACTTCTTTATTCAGTATTTTGGATGGTTCAAATTTAAAGTATTTCAGTGCAAGGATAGTACATACTAAATAACCTTAGTAAACAAGATCCCCAGTTTCTATGGGGAGAAGTCAAATTTTGAGCTAAGAATGCAAGAATAAATCTTTAATGCAAGTTAAAG
The DNA here is from genome assembly GCF_011077185.1 of Oxyura jamaicensis. NCBI lineage: Eukaryota > Metazoa > Chordata > Aves > Anseriformes > Anatidae > Oxyura > Oxyura jamaicensis. The sequence goes on along the minus strand of NC_048895.1, from coordinate 46,995,126 downwards.
TTTTAACTGCTTTCTTAATGGCTTCTTCTTCTGAAAGTTGGTTAGGTTCAAATTTTAAGGCTTTTATACAAATTCAAAATTCTGTTGTAATTATTATATATTAAAAATATTATAGTATTATCTTCAATTTGTTGTCTATTCATGTCTGTATATTAGGTTTTTATATTGGCAACCACTACAAGAACGTATGCAGTATGTTTAGACCTTAAATACATATATTTAGTAAAGAATATTTTACTATATTCCAAAAGAACTATGAATAAGCCTACAAAACAGATTCTCAAAATAATTATAAATAATCATAAAAAAAAATCTAAAAATACTTAAGAACAATTCTTGGATTTTTATACAGAACTTTGAATTGTTTCTTTGTTGTTTCAAGTATTGAAGAGCACTATTAATGTAGAAAAATACAGTAACGGTAGAAATAAAGCTATCATGTTTCATAATGGAAATTCTGATGTAAACATTAGTTACACAGAAAGTAAAATGTGAAATGGCATACCTTACAATATTTTATATTTTCTAAATACGTATGTCATATATTACTATGCAATATTGAGTGTAAGCTTTATTCTCCCTTCTAGTTATTCAGACTCTTTGCTAACAAGAAATTAAAAACCTTAAAAGCTATACATTTTCAAAATAACAGGATATATATCTATGTTGTATATTTTGAATATAAATTTCCAAGGTAAATTTAGCATTGAAACAAAAAAAAAAGTATAATTGAAGAATGTAAAATGTATTATGTCAACCAGAAAGAGGACCATATTCTGACATTTTAAGTAAGGTTGACAGTCATGGTTTTAATTAGAAAATAATCCTTTACCAACTCATTCAGTTGCTAAGTAAAAATAATACATTTTACTACAAGAAATTTCACTTTAACTTAGGCAAATGAACATTGTGTCTTCCTATATTATGGAAGCCATCTTATACTTTAAATTTCAAAGACAATTTGGCTATTACTTGTCTAATACAACCAAAGAAAACCTCACCTATTGCAGTTTTTTTGAATATCTTTTATCCACATTTCATCTAAGGTACTCCTTCCTTCCAGGGACTTTATATATCTAACTGAAATTAATACAGTTTGGAAAGAGTGTTTTTTTTTTTTTTTTTTTTTTTTTTTTTTTTTTTTT
>NC_048895.1:46962801-46993881 GCF_011077185.1 Oxyura jamaicensis | reverse complement strand
TTTTTTTTTTTTTTTTTTTTTTTTTTTTTTTTCCTGAAAGAGCAGATGAATGGCTAATAAAGCAAACATTTACATGGGGGAGGGATTCTAAATTCAGTGTCCTAAGTCAGTGTTTGTTTGATCAACGGTTGGCCCCTTTGAAGGGCCATATCTATATACACCTGAGCAGATTTGTTGTAGGTACCAAATTCAGAAAGGACTACTGAGTCATCTGATGACATTCACCTATGAAATGTCATCTTCAGTGACACCATTAATGTAAGAGTTGTCTTCAGTGACTCATTTCACAGACAGCCATGTCAGATGCCACAAGGGACTGTACTCTTCTAAAGCAAGGTTTATTTTTAACTTCATGACAGTAATATTGTCTAATCAGCTCAACTTAATATTCCTGAGTGATACATCTGCACCAAACATTTTGTTCAGATGTTTGATGTATTTAATAGAATATTTAAAAGCTGTGCAAGCAAATTTTTTTTATTTATTTATTTATTTTGAAATGTATTTGTGCTCTTCACTCCATCTCAGTTTGTGCAATTCATGCCAACCTCCACATTTATCCTAGTAAGGTAGTGGGACTGTGTACTGTCCTTGAGCATAGACACTGTTCAGTACACAGCTAGCACAGTCTCTGACATAGTTTTGTCAGGGTCAGAGAATGACTCCTGCCCTGTTCTGGTTATATGTATAGATATACCTCATGCAAATATCTTTTCGTCACACTGTAGATTATAAATTCTGAAAATTATGAGCCAGTTTTGAGTTCTGACTTATTTGGAATGACACCAATTTTCACAAAGAGAGGCTTTTAACTTCTCTGTGTCAGTCTGATCTGTTTGTTCCCAAATTTGGCCTTGTAATTTACAATAATCTCCTGGATATCGCTCTCCATAGTTCAGTATTAAAATAGACAATGCCATCACAATGTTTGGTATCAGCCAGCAGATGGTGTAGTATTCCCTTCCATTTCTGAGGCTCTATCAATGTCTAGAATCTGTTCACTTTGTATTTGATTCATCTGTTTGCAGTGTACCTCTGGGGACCTTCCAACATTTCATAGCATATTGTCTCATTCCACCAGACCATGACTGAAAAGTGTGAGATAAATTCAGAGCTGTCTTTCAGGACTCTTGGAGGCCATGGGCAAAGGATTTCTGGTGGTTGACCTCTTCTTTTTAGACAGTCTTCTGCTCCAAAACTTCTTTTGGTCCATGCTCCTTCCCAGACATACTTACAAACAATGAGACTACTTTGGTTTTCCTCCTTTAGTATTCTTCTTGAAGTCTGTGAAGATTCATACACTGTGGTTCTGCTTACTCCAAAATTTTTCAGGAAGTTCTGATTACAGAACTGACCTAGATAAACAACTTTCATGGTAACTGTCTCAATAAATTTTTTTATGTTTCTTTCTGGATTCTGGATAGTTCTCTTGAAATGTTCAGCCATTGCTCTTTCCTGGGGAGGAGAATCATCATCACAACATGGGAAATTGGAACAAATGAGACTATTGGACCAATGGAGCAGATTCCCAAATGGATATACCACTAAATAACTTTGAAAGTTGGGGGATGACTTTCAGGAGTTGTGAGTCAAAAAACCATCAGTTAATGCAATTGCTTTGTCAGTGTATGCCAGAGAACACTTACAGCTTCTTGGCACTCTCTGAAAATCCCTTGGTCTTCTATCAGCCTTTGGACTTAAGAATCAATAAGGGCTTAACTTAAGTTTCCACCCTTAAGAGATCCTGTTAAACAGTATAGAGATGAATACAGTTCTTGTGACTATGGGGCAGCCACCATATTGATCAGATATTTTTTACCTATTCTTTTTTTCACCTTGCTGGAAGTATGTTTTTTCTGTCTATAACCTATTCCAGGAGAGTAAAGTATTACAGACAGAGAGGCATACACACCTTAAAGTATTCAAGTTACTGGAGTAAACTTATCCACCCTTCTGAAAACAAAGGTTTTTTATACATTTATATATAGTATATATATATATATATATATATGTATATGTATATGTATATATATATATACATTTACATATATAGTATCCTAACTAGTATTAAATATTACTGATACCTTTTGACATGATATGCTATTAAAATATCATATATATATACATGTATATATATAATATATATTATTTAAAATATCATATTATTATAGTGACCAAATTGTGCCTGGTACAAACTGACCAGTTTCTTGAATGCGGTTGAAATTTGGTTTGTTACTTAGTTACATTAGTGGTACCAATAGGTCTCAGTAAGTTTTAGAGATTTACAGTTAGACATCCTGAGTAATTGGGTCACCTTTAAACATATTTGTTTTTCAAATAAGCTTATGGAAATAAGTATGGAAATAAAGTCCAGTTAGGAGTCCTATGCTAGGGCTTCTAGGAAATGGAGGAATGTCCAGGAGTCTGTGCATCTTGCTTACATTTGTTACTTGATTTTTAAAATGGGATAGTCTAGGTCTGGCAAGAGATTGACTAGATGTCAGTGTTTTGATTTTTTAACTGATAATTGTGTGTTTATTTCCTTTCAGAAATTAGTTCAGCGAATGTGCTGACAGTAACAGCTTGCTTTACCACCTTTTGTATAAGGCAGCTTGCTACGACAAATTATCCCCTCATCTGAATCCATACTATAAATCATTTAGATTTCATTGTATGTATTCAATATACTGTAGAACTCAGTTCCTGCGTATTCCTTGGAATAGTGGTGGAAGAGGTATAACCAAAGGTAGTAAACTTAAATTCATTCAAAATTAGCTGAAGTTGACCACCAACCTTTTACGAAGAGTTCCCCTCATTGTGACATCTCAGATAATTCTGGCAACTTAGCACAAACTTTTATTCAGCTCCAGTCAAAAAATTTTAACTAGGTCTTTCCAGTACCAATGTGGCATTAATAGAACCGTAATGAGTCACCAGAGAATGACCTGACCTTCCATGGTAAACATCTTCCTCCTGGAATACTCCTCTCAGAGAGGAGTACTTAGAACTTAGGACTCACTCTGCTCACAGAGCAGGCAGAGAGCAAGACTCATAAGCGGAGCTCCGGGCCTAGAGGCAGAGAACTGTTTTCACTATTCTCACTTTCCTCCCAGATAACCCTCATTTTTTACAGGAACCTAATGAACTTTTCGCCTGAAGCACTAGGAGAAGATTACTTTACTGGAGTTCATAAAAAAATGTATCATCCTTCCTTGGCTGGTGCTGCATGTATCCCTTTCAGTCTTCTTTCAAAATCGTATTCCAGAAGCCAGAATTTTTTATAGCTTTCAGAAGATTCAAGATGGTAGCAATTAGAAAAGACAATTAGAATAATAAAATTTTAAAAAGTATTCATAGTTACAAACATGAGTGGGCCTTAATATTGATAAATGCAATTACCAGAAGCTGCAGCATTGCAAATTGTAAAAATAATTTACAGTTTTTACTTTTCTATCTTACATTCGATCTTCATCACATTGGTAAATCATTTCATTTTGTCAGTCAATTTCAATTGTTTGCAATACTCCATCATTTCTATCATTCTGAGTAATACTTTTAATTTTAAATGGTGGCCTGTGATAATATACTAACCAGCATTATTTCTACAAATCCCCAGGGCACTCCACCATTAATGTTTTTGCTTCTTGTACTGTAACCAGCTTTTAATTCATGAAAGGACTTCATTTTGGCTCCTGTGGCTACTAAGTTAACTTAATAATATCCTGAAAAGGACTCTATTGAAAGCTTTTTGAAATCCTAATTCAATATCTAGAACCAGATATCATTTGTCTATTATTTTAACTCTTAAAACTGTCCCTTAAATTGCTTTTAATAAGCTGAATCTCCAGAGTACAGTCTACAGATTTCTGCTCTCTGTCTAGCAAGCTTGTTTCATAAGAGCAAGAGACATATAAAACCTGTAATTTAGCATCAGAAAACAACTTCTCAGTTCTTACTAAAGTTACAAGACAACCAGCTGAGTCACTGGGCTCTTGTACATTTAGGATTCTGATTATACTTCTTGGAACTATAGATTCTTAAAAGAAAATCAACCCCAAAAGTAGGTTGTTCTCATTAAGAGAATTTTGCAAATGTCATGTGAAATCAAGAAGATTAACTGCATGATAAGACATGAGTGAATAGACGGTGAATTTACTGAGAGGACTGTGTCTTCCTTCCTGTTTTGTACAATTTTCCATGCTTACTAATAATGCTATCCAAAAATATGCAGTTACATCTTTGGAGATTTATGTGATGGAAAAACTTTTTCTGTGTTGGTGGGATAGGAATAAAACCTAAAAACACACTGATTGTAATACGTGCATGATAGGTGTCGTTTTTGGGGGGGTTATTTTTTTTTTTTCTCTGACAGTGCTCAGAATTCCCCCATCACAATATGTTTTTGCAATTTGTGAGTGAGAGTATAACTTCTCTGTTGGTCAGAATAAAGGAATAATGGGAAAGGCGTAAATAAGAAATAAATTGATCACATCTATATACAGAACCACATTTCCTGCACACAAAATACACCTGTTCCCTTTAGGATTAACTTTGAAATTGCACAACTGCTCCAAAGAAATACACTAATGTAGACTCACCTTAGAGCATTTGAGGAAATATCTCTTCTTATTTTTCTAGTTAACAAAGTGAACAGAGTACTGCTGCTATTTTATTCTCTGTATTAGAGGTTTTCTGCCCAATTTCCCACCTAGAGGTAATTGTCAAGAGAAGGTGATAGGAACAGTCTCACAGAACACTCTTATCATGAGAAATCACTATTCTAATTTGCCTTTCAGCCATTTGGTTTCTGCATTTTTATTATATTTTACAATATATATTGTTTATGAAAATGCAAATATTAATGCATAATGATGTTTTAAAAGTTTTCACAATTGACCATAAAATGACCAATTTTTCATGTTGTCTGAAACTTGTGACAAAATTCAATAGATGGATGATTTTAGTTGTGCATTACATACATTGTGGAAGGTTTCCTGCTATTTTATGCCATGTCTTAATTATTAAAACAAAATAAAACTTTGGATAGTTGTTTTTAATTTTGGCCACAGACATTTTTTTGCTGTGTGGTCTTCCTGCTTATCTGTATTTTTTCTGTTTTTGTGTTATTTGCATAAATGCCAAAGAATTTCAAGTTAATTTGAAAGATAGCTTTGCATTAATAATTGTCAAAGAGAAAGGAAATTAATGCCAACAAATGAGAAAACAATTGCTTGGCCACTCTTTCTGAATGAGATAGAATCAGTTGACATTCTTTCCTGATTTATAATTCATTCTTCATAATTCATTCTTAAAAGCATAAAGTAAGAATGTTATGTTTCATCTTATTAAGTGGTAGCAAATATTCTTTGAGCAAGAAATGAGGGTATATGAGTTATTTTTAAATGATTCTGTACTGACACAATGCATTGTATGTGTCTTGCTGGGATGGTCAAAGTCACCCACTGTTCTTCCAGTATGGTTTAAAATGAACTGCATGTTGCCTAGAGTAGATAAGTGAAGATCAATACATATGCCTCCAAAAGGTAGCCAGAGTCTTCCAGCAACCTCCTTATTGTCCTTTTACTTTCAGCCTCTGACTTCGAGGTGGGAGGGATTTACCTCCACTTAGCGTTCTCTTTTTCTGGGACAGTGTTATCCTCTTTGTGTTTCTTTTCAGAAAGGTGTCCACTGGTGTCTAATTAAATGCTTGCAAAATTGTAAATTGCATGACTCTTATAAATGCATGGCTCCTATGAATGCAAATTATCTTTGCACGTAATGTAATGCTTATATTAGGCTATTGCAAATAAAAGAGATGAGTAAAATGTAGAGAAACAATACATCTCTTTCTGTCGTACTCTAACATTTAACATTTAGCGTGCTTATGGAACTTTTACAATGTATTAATAAAACTGTGTAAGGAAAACAATGGAATGCTTGGGTGTATTAGGATAACATATTTTTCATGCTTTCCTAGAAACCACTTGATTCTGATAATCTAATAATGATTAGAGTTCAGAGAGACAATAAAAAGTTAAAAAACATTTGTTTTCCTTTTTCCTTTTTCATTTTTTCCCCAGTTTGATGTATTCTTATGTGCCAGCTTGTCCCTGTTCCTTACCATGAGGAATTCATGGGAATATAATCTGGTTGTTTTGTAGTAGGATAAATATAAATATATAGGGTAAATTGATAATAATAATCTTGCTAGTTCCCTGTATAATAGTAATGCTTTCCTATCTGTACTAGAAATATCTGATACATTTTAAATAATAGCTGCCCTTTTCATATCTGCATCATGTTGGTGGTTCATAATGATTAATTGGTCTGCTCAACTCTTTTTGCTGTTTTACTGCATCATGTTGATGAACTCCTGTACTGTAGCAGAAATCCTTGCTTGTCTGTCACTTTGACATTGCATGGGATACTGTAATGACCTATATCTCATAACCATTTTTGGTCATTCTGTTTTCCTTGTAGGTGACCCTCCTTGATATTGGCAAGATCTGCCCTATCTGTACACCTAGCAAAGTGTACACTGATAAAGTCAAAATCTAGGCAGTACAATTAATAAGTTTGTTTGTTATTTAAATTATTGTGAGAAGTTAAATATCTGCAGAGTTAAATGTCTACCTTTTCTAAAATGTTCTAAATTCAGTTTCACTAAATTAAAATATTTCTGTTAGGGTGCATATCTAGTTACTCTCTTGCCATTTTCTGTTTCCCTTAAATCAGATAATCTGTTGTTTTCCACTTTATAGATTATCAGATTGCTTTAAATATGACTGTTTAGGAAAGGCCAATAGCATACTAATTGTCAAGCTTCCATATTTTAAGTTCTCTCAAATAAGTTCTCTCTTCATTTATCAGGCAGATAAGCCAAGGAACTATTTTTACTATTTACAATGTAAACTCTTCATCTAGCTTTTCATTTTCTCAGCAGACTTTCATCTCGCTATTAGCTGCTTCATAGGAACAGATTTTCTGCAAAACAAATTATCTCTAATTTTGATACTGGCGTTAGTTTCCTTGCATATTGTTGTGCATTGGTGTGTTATACATATTGGTAAAACAAGTATAAACTCTATATTGTTTCTTTTTCACCTTGAGAACTTGTAATATGCATAGGTAGCATAGAACTTTCATGAAACAGAAGATTTTACTGATGCTAATACAGCGGTTTTCATCATCTGATCATATTTTATAATAATTTATCATTTTTTTTTAGTTGGTCTAATTGCTGAAATTCAGATTCTGGATTCTCACAACTTACAACCCCATTAAAAAAAGTATAGAATTTCATAATAATTATTTTGAGACTTATTAAAATCTGTAGTTGCAGCATTGTTGTCAGATGTGGAGAAGTTTTGCCAAGAATTTGAGCTCTAATCAGCATTATTTGTGGGTGGATGTGAACAACAGAAGAATTTTGTGGGAGTAAGCAGAAAAATCACATTTTTCTCCGTACAGCTGTATAATAGCCACTTTTAAAAGCTAAATAGTAAATACAGAAGGAAAAGGTTTCACAACATAGAATGTAAGATAAAATATTTCTGGCTTCCATATTGTGGGAGTTATTATAGAGCACAAAATGCTAAGTAAAAATTAGTTGTATGCTTGGACAGCTGACACTTCAAGAAATGAGATAGAAATCAGGGTCCTTTTCAGAGCCACGCCAGTAGCCATCCACTGATGGCTTTGGAACCAACTGAAAAGTAAGGAGTATACACAAATGCTTTATTATGTAATGCTTGAAATACCTGTGATACCTGTGTAGTGTAGAGATTTTGTTTCAAAATCAAGCATTTGTGTCGTGAAAAAAAAAAAAAAAAAAAAAAAAAACTGAAAAAGTTTTTGACCACATAATCTTTCTTCATGTCTGGAATGCAAAAAGCATATTTTAAGGGGAAAGAACAGGTAAGAAAAATTGCTCAGACTATGAAAACCTCTTTGAGAAAAAAAAAAAAAAAAAAAAAAAAAGAAAGATAACTGTAAAGAATAGATGAGGTATTAGTAGAGAGGAAGAAAAAACATAAGGGATTCTATTACATGTGGTTTGAGCAAAATAGTTGCAAATCTTGATTCAGTAGCATAACAAGAGTGTGTATTTCCATGGAAATAGTTTGTAATTTTGAAAGAGTTGTCCAAAGTGCATATAAGGAATGGATTAAAAAAAATAATAATAATCTGATAAAGGTGTTTTTCATTGTACTAATTGTGTATCTTCATTTTCATGCCTAAAGCATGGTCCTGCTTCTCCATCAAACCTTTTTTGACCACCTGGCCATTTCTTACATGATACAGGCTTCTCTCTGTGTAGTGAATAATGGGGTTTCTGAATTAGGCTTTTTACCAGAAGTTTGTAGTTGCTATATCTTCTGTTCTCAGTCACTCTGTGGGCACACTTATTTTACCAGTTCACAAGTATTGTCAGTAGCATGCTGTATTCTTAAGAAACACCCACCCCCCCCCCCCCAAAAAAAAAAAAAATAGTATCGAGAATTTAAATATCTTTTTATTATATGTTTTGTAAAGATCTTCATATGTGCTTGTTTGGTGTAGTTATTTTTGAACTTTCACATGAATTGACCATGGAATATTGACCCTAAAAGCATCTGATGAAGGTGTTATAAGAATGTTTTCCGTTCTTAAACAAAAAGCCAACAAGCAAAACACACAGAGAAGCCATCATATGTGGTGTTTTGGGTTCTCCTGTGGGAATGTTTACTTGTTTTTTTTGTTCCTTCCCCTGCATGGTTCACTACAGGGACTTGATTTTATTCACATTTGTAGGTAAATAGGTATAATGCATTCATTCTTTTTAGTCTGTTGTTAGAGGTTAAAAATCAGTGTATGTGAGAGTATTTAAGTATGTAATTGGCACTACATCTGCCAATAGTGAGATACTCACAGCAAATATAAAACACTTATTTTCAAGTACCTCTTCCACTTAAATGTGCAAGGAGCAGCTGAGGTCCCTTGGTTTGCTCAGCCCTGAGCAGAGCAGGCTGAGGGGAGGCCTCATGGCTGCCTGCAGGCGGACAGGCAGGCGCTGAGCTCTGCTCTCTGGGGACAGCAACAGGACCCGAGGGAACGGCATGGAGCTGGGACAGGGGAGGGTCAGGCTGGGGGTTAGGAAAGGTTCTTTGAGAGGATGAACAGGCTGGAACAGGTTCCTGGGGAAGCTGTAATGGCACCAAGCCTGTCAGAAATCAAGAAGTGTTTGGACAATGTTTAGACATACAGTTTGATTTTTGAGTGGTCCTGCATGGACCCAGGAGTTGGACTCAGTGATGTTGTTCGCAACCAACTTGGGTTATTCTATGATTAATTTTCATTTATCATAGATGAATCAGTTTCAATGTGAAAGACTGAAGTGGTCCAGTCAGTAGCTAAGATATGCAAGATATTCAGGTCTGCTCAGCATCAACCAGGGAGGAAAATGAATGGCAGTGGCAAACAGAGAATGCATGTCTGCTACTTGCTTGACTTCCACAATTTAAGTGAGAATTCTATTCCCAAACGATATTCAGGAATCAAGGGCTGGGGATTATTTTGCTTAACCTGATTAACTTTTCTTTAGGATTTTTTGAGTTTAAACATAGTCTATGACAAAGCTTGTTGACTGTGAAGGAGGAAGCACCTACCAAATTCCAAAATATAATCTCACTAGAAAAATAGGGTAGCAGCTAAGCAGTGGTTGCCTGAAGTGGTTGATTGGTCTCTCCGTGATTTTGAGGATCTTACTGTGTTCAGAGAAAGTGCCTGGCTGTTGAGCTAAGTTTAGCTATACTCGGAGCTCTAATAGCCTGAAAGCAAACAACTTCTGGTTCTTTCTGGCTTTCCTGAGTGTATGTAACATCAGGTTGTATGTAGAAGAATGGGGAAGAATACTTGGATAGAGTGTGAAATCCCTTACAAATTCATTATCATGGTATGTTTAGCACACTTTCTATTTTAGGAATGGAGGGAGGTTCCTATTAAGAATAGGTACCTAATTTTTCTTCACCTGTTTTCGCAGTAGAGACCCATGGAATTTCTTTAGAATTCTGTTCCTGAAATCAATAGTAAACAAATTTTGGTCAATATCCTAGAAAGTTGCAGATTCAGTATACATATGGATACTTGATGGTTAATTTTTAGTTACAGGATTCTTTCTTATTTGTTTGTATAAATGTCCAAGTGGAAACCTAAAGATCAGATATTTCTGAAGTAAACAGAACGTTATTCTTAAAGTAGCTGCATTCATTTGTGTGGGTGACTTACAAAGTAAGGTCTATAAGTGAGAATATCAGAATCTGGTACTGACTTACCAGAAAGCCTTCAATTGCTAATTTCAGATATTTGAACCTCTGGTTTCATCTAAATAGATGATTTGAGTGTCAGCTATTCAGAAAATATGTTGGAGCATATTAATTTTCATTCTGATCTTTAGGTCTAATATTTCTGTATTTCATTTATCTGATGATAAACCCTACTGGAGACTTAATGTTATTCTGCAGTAATATAAAATCATTATTATTTAAATGTACTTGTGTAGATGGCAGTAATTATCTATCAGGCTGATCATGTTGCATTAGTTTTGTATAATTGTATTTATTTGACTAATTATTTTATGTTTTCAGGTAGAGATTGAGAAGCTGGACTATCATTATTATCTGCCTTTGTTTTTTGATGGGCTTTGTGAAATGACATTTCCATGTGAGTTTTTCGCACGTCAAGGAATCCATGACATGCTGGAACATGGTGGAAACAAGATTCTTCCTGTCATTCCTCAGCTCATTATCCCAATAAAAAGTAGGTGAAGATGTGTGGAAAATAAAAACAAACAAAACAAAAATAAGCAACTAAAACTGCACTTATACATTGTAGATTTTTGACAAGTTGCTAATTAAGCAATAAAATATGACAGGCCATACATACAATGCAAACCTGAGTAAATTGTGAGGTATAAGGCCAGAAGGTGTATGCCTTCAGTCACCTGGTAGGTGCAGTGCTCCAGAAAATTAGACTGCCTGGTGAGTCTTTTTCTTATTGCAGTATGGCTCTTATCTTCTGAAATTTGAAGTGACATTTTCTTACCTATTTTTTATATATTTATTATACAAATCTAATACTGTATAAAACAGTTTATAAAACAGTTTATCTGAAATGACAGGAGAAATCACCAGATGAAACTTAGAGGATTATGTTTCTTTTTTCCTTTTGTTTATTCTACAATGGTATTATTATATTTATTCTCTAGATCTCTTTTCTATAATCATTATCATTACTTCCCGTGTATGTATATATTTATATATGTATATATAAACTGGGAGTTCTGTCTGCCATATGAATGCTGTAGGTAAAATTTTGGCATTCAATATTAATTATATTATTAAATATTAATTTTCAAGTTTTCATATATTCAAGCCTTTTTTGTTGAAAGATTATGTGAAAGATAATAAATTTTGTAAGTACAGGTATAATACTACTAAGACTAAAATTTATTTTATTGAAATACCTATTCCTTTCCTCTTCTTTAACTTAGTTCCTTCAGTAGATATTCTGAACCATCATCCTCTAGTTTGGTTTTATGAATCTTAAGTCTAAGTGCTACACCTATATTAGTAAATTAAACAGTGTCATGGTGCACTCCTGGGAGTGGGAACATGATAGTGTTAATTTCTTAGAAATGGAGTTTCAATTCATGCTAATTTGCCCTCTCCTGAAAAATTCTTGGACGTAGGCCAGGACCATTCCCAATAGGCAGTTTTGATGCAGCCACCTTTTTCTTTTTTTAAGGGGGGAGATAATGGAAGCTTGGTAAGTCAGCTAATGTTAATCTATGCCACCTGGCTTCCATTTAATTCTTCAATTGCAAACCATATAATCCAGTCCTAAAAAGTCCATATTTATTAAACTTGGTTTATATTCTGTGGTTGATCAGTAATGATATCATTGCTTTCCTTTGGCCTATTTTCTGGGAATGATTCATCATCCATGCTAATACAGAACAAAATGGAGTAATTGTGTTTGTGATACAGAATGAACAGTCAAACACAATTTTGGAAAAGGGGAAAGGGATTATAGTTTGGAGCCTTATGATACCAGTATATTATTGGAAAGATCAGAATTACTGTTGTTTGTTTCATTCACTTTATTATCCTTTTAAAAAGATCAATTAGAGATGTCATTATCTGTATCTTACTGTAGATTTTGAAAATGTCAAAAGGTGTATGTAATATTCAGTAATGGTTACTCTGTAAGTGACACTTGTGAAAGGTTATGAAAAGAACATTACAAGTTTTTTCTCTCAAAAGGGGGAATATATAAAGAGAGGAATCATGGCATTTCTTTAAATCAGTATTTTCAACACCATCCAAATTTATTTATAACAGTATCACTCTTTTTGAAAGCTGAAATAGTTTCTCCAGAAAAAACTGCAAGTTTATGACAGCAGCTCCACACTTAGGATTTAAAAGTCTTGCTGAGACTAGAATCTAGCTTCAAAATCATTATCTAGAAGCTTTAGCTGTTACACAGCTTTTAGCATTAGAAGAAGACTGCTAGGTAAGAATATTTATATGGGCTTGATATATAGACTGTTAAATTGAATCAGAATTTAAGGTGCTGAAACCTATTCAAGAATCTGCTGAAACCTATTCAAGAATCTGCTAGCTAAATTTAGTTGTTGGCTCTGTTTTATTTTATTGTACACCACTTATTTTTTATTTTAAAAAAACAACCTCTGTATTGACTTTAATAAGTGAAGAGTCTAAATATTATCAATGACAAAGGCTTCTTCCTAACTAAATGCATATTAATATTCTAAAATGACACCACCACCTAAGGAATCTGAAAGTGTGTACCTCTAAGAGTGTTTTAAATGCACTATGCCCATGTAATATAACAGTATAGACAGAGCTGTATATTTTTGTGACTCAGCTGCATCCACAATAAGCTCAGGTATGTTTTACACATATTACTGTTACTGAAGTGTCCCTCTGGGTGAGTTATATCTGATTAACCAGTCTTCTTTTAGACCACTACCATATTTCTGCTGTGAAAGAGTGAATCAATTGATTGTTAGGCATCATAATATATATGATGGAGAGGAAAGGGATAAAAGAAAGACAGAAAAATAACTCTGCAAATGGAATGCTTTTAAAAGCATTTTTTTCTCCTGCATGTGCGTCAAAGGGAAATATTAGTAAAGGGCTGCTCGCAAAAACATTTTAAATTAAATATTAGAATTCTTTTTTATATTTTAGTGATTTACGTAGAGATCTGCCCTCCTGCCCAAGACATTTGCTTTTGCTTAAAGTTCAGACTTTTTGAAAACTATATCTTAAAGATTAAAATAATTTTTTTAATGAATCTGGGGGTTACTGTAAGCTAATTGTTTCTACAGATTTTCTTCTAGTTATACAAAGAGGCAATGACTAACAAAAGAGAGATAATTGAAATTAACAGATAAAACTTCTTTTCTAAAAAACACACAAAATACGGTTAAAATAATTGACACGAATGCTATTTAGTTGAAACATAATTGCTTATTTTTATTTGTCATATGGAAAGACTTTTATTTTTTTAACTCAGAGGAAGAAAAAAAAATCAGAAATACTGATTTCTCAAAAAGAAAAATATTCAAAATATACTTCAATTTCTCAAAATAAAAATTGATAATATATTTTACTTTGATTTTACTTTGCAGTGGCAAAGCATGATACAATAGCTTACAAATACAGTCATTGTATGACATAAAAATAGGAAAAACAAATTACCTGTAATGTCAGGCCTGTAAGGAAACCAACTGAAAAATTAGAAAATGTAAATAGATCAAGATGTTAAGACTTTTAATTCTCTTTCACAGATAGCATTGGCAAATCTATTGTATTAGTTGTTTAAACAAGAACAGAGTTCCCTAATTTGAGATATTCTGCAAATACCAAAGAGATGTAGAGGTATTCTAAAAGTTTTGATGCATAACACACAGTATCTTCTCCCTTGCCAAGATCCGTACTGTGCTTTTCATGTTGTAGACAAGGAAGGAGAAGGAAGGAGACTAATTTTGCCCCACATCAAAAACTGCATCTCTGGCAGAAGGCTGAATAGAACCCAGATACATATCTCTGGAGTGGCAAGCAGAACTGCCTGTAAGACGTATTTTGTTCCCTTATTTTTAGGGCACAGAAAGTGGCCCTCACTAAGTCTTTCAGTAACGCACTGATTTATCTTAGAACTGACTTGTGGCCTAAACTTACCTATAGACAGCCAAGAATAGCCAGGAAAAAGGGTGTGGGAGTGAGAGAAAAAGAGAACACTATTTGCTTACCAATTAAATAATCCAGTTCTATATTCTGTACAGTCATAAGGAGAATGTAAAATTATTTTTGACCCATTTTTTGGAGACAAATTTCTTTTACTATTACATTTGCCATGACAGATGCCAGATCAGAAAGGTCATAATTCCTTTCGTTTGCTATCATTAGGTTTCTGGATCTCTGAGGTTCCTGAATGCAGAATTCACCAGGTTTGACATGAGACACAGAGGCAAAAACACACGCTGAGGGGGTCAGGAAGCTGCTACCCCTTTGTCTTGTATTTCTGTGAGCAACATCAGGGACATCCAACACAGTGTGTGGAAGCACCTGGTTTCCTATCAAGGGCACCCCTTTCTCTTCATCAGCAGCAAGCAATTACTTTTTCTTTGTTGGCACATAGTTATAAGAGCTTCCAACCCCTTCACACAAAGCAACCAATCGTTCCACCTCCCACTCCAGTTCCTTGCAATTGACTTTTGCTAATGTAATTGTTTTTCAGAGTGAAGTTACTTTTAAACCTGGATGATTTCAGTGTTCTAGTTTATAGCTGCACCATCAAAAATGAAGGAATAGTAGACAATAACACAGAAATTGGAACAAATAAGTAGAGATGATTAGTAGGAACATCTTGATAAATCTTTGCCAATGAAGAAAATCATGTGAAATTAGACAATTAGGAATCTCGGATCACCAGGTTGTCAGAATCTTTTCTGTTCTGTGCTGTGAATCCTAAGAAAGTCTGAATTTAAGCCTAGAAGCCAATAAAGCTCATGTCTTTGCACATGAAATGTTACTTAGAAGTACTGTTTCTGTGGAAGTATTGTTCCTACACAGTGCAGACCAGTATTTCTCATTTAGTCCAAAAAGAGCAATCTCTGTACTAAAGAACATTGAAATTTTTCTGAGTTTTTTTCCACATTTCTCTCCTGTAGTCTCTGTCATTCACTACAAGTGATTGTAATTAGGTTTATGTTAGATTCTGAAAGTCAAAACTGGTCGCCTCAGGTGTTTTCAAATCACACAAACTGGATTCCTTGTTGCTCGTCTTTACTACTGTCTTTGCGGAGAAACTGTTTCTCATTCAGTAGAAATAAATCTCATCAATGTTTGGAAAGTGAACTTTGCAATTAGCTTCTTTCACTTTTTAAGTTGGAGTTAAAGGTATTCTCTCCTGGAACATCATATTTATTAAGACTGAATTTCACCTGCCATTTTATCACCCAGACATTCGGTACTATAAGTCCTTCTGCAGCCCTTTGACATCTGGAATAACTTCATTATCATCAGCAAACTTTCACTCATTAGTGACCATCTCTTCCAAACCACCTGTGGCTTAGCTGGAAGGTGCGAACTTCAGCACAGATTTCTTCAATGTTCTACTAGTGATCTTCATCCTCTGTGGCCATTTATTGTTACCCTCATTTTCTATCTCTAGGATATTTATATGATTTATATGAAAAATATGGCAAAACTGAATGATTCAAGAGTCATCAGTGACAGACCTTATGAAATACTTTTTGAACGTCTCAGAAAACTGTATTGTTTGGCTTTTCTTGTCCACATTCTAATTCAAGGATCTACAACACAGTTAGAACACTTTCTATTAATTTCTGCAGTAGAGATGCCAATATTACTGGTCTTCTGTTCTACAGATCTTTCCTGAAATCCTTTTTAAAAATTATATCACATTTCACTGATAACAAAGCTGGTTTCATTGAGAGGGTACTCAGTGCAGTTTAATACCCTGAGACAGCACAGGGGGTGGAATACATCAATGGATAGAGGGGAACACTGTAAACTGGCATTACCACTAAGCTTTATGGGTCTCTACTCTTACTGTATTCTTTATACTTTTTAATTTAACAGAGCCTGCAAATGTTAATAGAATTAAAATTTTGCAGTTGCTGATCAGTTACAAGCACAACTAGTGCTGTAAAAATACAATGACTTTCTCTTGTGTTCTACTAGATCATATTTCTTAAAAATATCAATGATTCAGTTCTGAATCTTGGCCCTTTGTGTGCCTTAGGCTTTAGTTTTACAGACAAAATCTTTGATGCCAGAATTAGCCTAAGGTTTTCATGCCTTGCCCCGTATTCCTCCTTCCCATCACCTTGCTGCAACACTCCAATCCTGTTTTACTGGAAGAAGTGTCTGTACAGAAATATTGTAAATTGGATCAGTATCTTACCTGACTTCAAAAAAGAGCACAATATTGTTATTCTGGTTTTCATTGACTTGATTGAAACACTTTGTAATAGCCTTAGTTACTATTCTGTAAAATCAGCATAATAAATCATTTCAGGGTATTATGCATTTTGAATGTTTTGGACAAAATTATCTTAAAGAAAAGCTTTAATCAATTGCATTTTGTGAACAATTCATATTAATCATTCTGTAAACCTGATTCTGTGAAATTAAGTAAAGAAACCTTGACCAATAAGATTAAGTAGGCCACAACAATAGAAGCACCTTTACTCAGTGCTTGTACCTCTGCAGGAGTCCTGCTCTATGTATCTTGTTCTGCTTCAAGTAAAGAACTTTCTAAAACAGGTGCCTCATTTGCCAGCTGACTGAATATATGAATGCAGACTAACTTGGTTTTAATCTTTGGTTTTGAGACCTAAGTAGAGAATGGAAACTGTCAGTGCATTTGTAAACACAGATTCACGGTTGTTTTTGGAAAAGGGGTTGAAGATAATTAAAGGTCTGTTCCAATTAAACAGAATTAAATTAACAATATAACTTTAAATAGAACTACCGCAATTTAATTTGTAGTTTTTAGGGAAGTAATGGAAGTTTGGAGGATCTGATTTGATTAAGTACAGCCTAGGCTTTCTATGTTCTGTCTGAAGAAGAATGTTCTAACCTGACCTCTTCAGTGAAAATACATTGTCTTATGGAAAAGATCCAATGTATATTGGAAGAAATGCTGTCGTGTTCTCTGGCTTATAAAATGTATTAATCCCAAAGATAACAACTCTGGCTTCTATTGGAGGCAATGCTGAGACCAAGATATGATTCTCCAAACTGCCAAAGAAAAGTAAAAAATAAAATAAGAAATATCTACTTATATAGCTTCTAGGTCTTTTTCTTAAAGATGTTAGAAGTATTACTCAAGAAAAAGACTTAAATTTTTAAAAGGTGAATTCTGTTGCTGCATATATGAACTGCTTCTATCTAAATGCATAAACAAGCAAGTAGCATATAACATCTTAAACTAACAAAAGAAAAAAATTAATTTGCATAGATTGCCAATAAAATTTAATAGAAAAAAAAATCACTGAAGCTATCAATGAATTGGTATTATATATGCTCATTGCTAGCAAGCTTTAGTTAACAGCACTGTGAAATACCTCCGTCCCCAAAATGTGCAGTTTCAAATATACTTCAAAATTTTATAATTACCTATTACTGTGGCTTTGAATGGTAGAAACACAGAGTTGACTCAGATACTGAACTTTTACACCATTTTACACCAGTTTTTACATTTTTTAATTTAACTTATTAACATTTATAAATTGTCTTTTATTTAAGAAAAAAATATGGAGAACTTCAGTGAATATTTGAAAAAAAAAAAGTAGCAGTACAAATTTATAAAGTACATACTGCATTATATTCTTGCATTAACCAGTTACTCAAGCTGGAGGTTCTGCTGCGAAAGTGTATAGCTTCATCACAATTAAAATTGTCAAGCTGACATACCATTAAAGAAGAAAACATTGTAATTACCAAGCAGAAGAATCAGCTTATTGTTTTGTTTGTTGTTTCAAAGTTGCTGCTTTCAAGAGTTCTACAATTCACAAAATATGGGCTGTATGACCAGAAAGGAAATATATACCACTGACAGAGGGAAATCCTCTAAAACCCTTTTAAGGAACAGAAAAGTATCTCTAAATGAGAAACAAACAGGTCATTTGCCTTGCTGTAATTGTCAAGATCCATGTCTTGCAGCAGACTTCTAGGTCAAGAGGTGATAGAGTAGTGTGATTCCAGATTGGAATGCCTTGGATGTTATACATGTTTTCTTCTTTAGGGATAGGTGGCTGTCCCAGACTAAGAGTTTTAAAATGTCCTGCTGTATTCTTCCTGTAGGGATACTAGCAATTTCATACCTTTTTGGTAACCTCCAGATATCACTGACATTATTCAAAATGTTGAAATGTACTTATTTCTTATACAGGATTAAAATGCTCATCCTTTTATTCATGTGGGAGAATGGTCTGCAGTGATGAAGATAATAATCTTCACAGAAAATAATTACCAGATTTTTAAAAATAAGCATATGTTTGAAATTGATGTATCCTTGGGGCAGGGACTGTCTCTAATTAAATGTTTATACAGTGTCTAATATAATGAAGCCAGGAGCTGGTTGATTGTTATGTATGCCATGGTCCAAATATTTAATAATAACGGTTCTGCAGTCAATTTGATCTTACTTTTGATCATTATAAGTGTTTTCCTAAAACATACTGCAGATTGATGCAATGAAGGGCTTCAGGCTAAATTCTGCAGTCTGTTTGATTCTACCATATCCACCACTTTGGCACTCAAAATCTTGATACAAATTCTGCTTTTTCATTGTTTGTGTCACAGGAGAGATGGGATAACGCTGTACTGAGGGAGGTGGGACAAGTATCCTGATTTTCTAGAATGCAGATGAAAGAAGTGCCAGTATTGCTATTTAAAGTACCAGTAAGCACCCCTATAGCACAACTCTAATTTAGGGAATAGGTTATGTGTAAAATGTTACTTTGGATTCAATATTTGTTTGGTTTGCTGTAATCACTGGGACTCCTTTTCAGCCATGAGACTCTTTCATATTCTTGACTTTATTAAAGAATTGATTTTTACCAGGATAATCTTGGCTTCCACTCAAAGCACAACTGTCTTAAGACAGGACTCTGAAAACAGGACACTGTGAGAACCTTTGGGAGACACCATCTGCAGATAAAGGTTTTAAAGATAACACTTCCTGGGAGTGGTTGGACAACCATTTCCACTTAGATGGAACCTCCTGCCTGCCTAAAAATAAGAGCCCTCATCCTCTAGGTCAGCTTGTACAGACAGTAAGAACGATTCATGAAATTAGGTACAGTTGATTTGTTGGTTAAGACAAGAATTTCTGATTTCTGTATTTGTTACATTTTATGTCTCTTGAGTTTTACAGTAATTATTGTACTGACAAATATAAGCATTAATGATAATTTTCCTATTAGTTCAGTTAGGTACTATTTCTGGGTATAACAGTTAAGTCATGAATAAACATATATGCTGTAACCCCAGAGTTTCCTTTTCTAGTCACTCCTTTAAGAAAATGAAAAATGCCTGTTCTTCTGTGAGGGAATACTTATTTGTCTCCGAGTTGGATCTAATCTTTAGAATGTATCTGGGAGTCCATCTTTGCTAAAACAACCTTAAAACACATGCCCATCAAAGCAAAATTTGGAATAGCCTACCTCTTTGCTGGGACTCAGTGTAAATATGCTATATTGATGGACTTTCTGTCCACACATTGATATGCTCAGAAACAACATGAAATTATCAGTAGGGAACTGGCAAATAAGAAATTATGGAACTTGGTGTATATTTTCATTTAACAGCACTTCTTTAATTTGGAATCACCCTATGATGCCCTATAGTACTGTTAGACCTTGGACTCCCTAACTCAGTCTAACAGTGATTTTAGTATGTTCTTCATAAGCACATGAAGAGGCATGAAGAGAGGTTACTCACTAGCTGATTTTCAAAGGTTGTTTCTACACATTCACACAGCCAGTCTGCTTTGCCCTTGCTTCAGAGTTCTAGCTCTGATTTTTTAACACTTAGCGGGCATAAGATAAGGAGCAGAAGGGGGTGAGACATCTCTTTTCTTAAAGAGATGGGAAAACTGACATTACGCTTGCATGAGTATACTACTCAATTCTGTAGGGAACAGCATTCCTGTGAACTGCCAATATTTAGTGCCAGAAGTACTGAATCCCATTACTTGAATGTGAACAGGCAGTTCTTGAAAAAGTTGTAAGTAAATCCTCTTACAATTTCAGTGTATTCTTTACTATATTTGTTTCCCAGTTACTTATACTTTTGTTACATTGATTCACATATTTATGTACATCTGTGGTTATAAATATGTAGTATTGAATGAGATTATCTTTCACAATTTTTTCTTCCCACTGCAATTATATGAATGTTTATGTAAGTGGGCAGAACACTGAAAAAATAGACCAACTTATAATAGCACATCAAATTTGACGACTGTTTCCAGCTGCATAATTTCAGAAGAGTTTTATAACTAGAGGGATTTTAGAAAATGAAAATAAAAATAAAAAGTGTATATGTATATTTCTCAAGCAGATCTCATTTTTAATTACAAAAGAGAGGGCTAAGTACTTGCTTTTAGTAAACTCAAAAGTGAAGATAAAAAAGTATTTATGAAATGTCTTAGTGTCTTAAGATTAAAAGAGTGACACTGAAACACTGAAAGCTAAGAGATAAATCTAAGTAGGCAGGACAAAATCTTTTTTTTTTTTTTTTTTTTTTTTTTTTGGAATGTTTGTCTTTAAAAAAGCCTACAAGTACAAGGTTTTTTTTTGTGTTTTCTTCCTGTAAACATTTGCTTCATTGTACTGATTCTCAGAATAGCAGGAATTGTTAGTTGAATGAATAAAACGATGAAATAAATGGGTACAAACATACAAACAGGCTAATTGTTGTAGTAGAATGTATCTGTTGTCAACCTTTGCAGGTTGTCTTGCAGTTGTACAGTTTCATTGGCCCCAAATGGTACTTATTGAACATTTATTTTTTATTTGTTTGGACCACGCCAGTATTACACAGGCAGCATAAGGGAATAATGGGCTGCATTCTTTGGGTTACTGAAGAGTCAGCACAAATTGTGGGAACAAATAACAATCAGACAAGGCAGTGTTTTATAACATCAGGACTGCAATCCATCTTTGGGATCTTTCAAAGCTGGGCTAATAAAGGCCCACTTACAAACCCCAGCAGAGTACAGTTTAATTAAATTTGTCCATTAAAGTACTCCTCCCCCTCCCTCTAAATTTTAAAAATTAATTCTGCTTTCTGCCTGTTGTTCTTCCTACATCACAGATGCACTGAGCCTTCGTAACCGACAGGTCCTCTGCATCACGCTGAAAGTCCTCCAGCACCTGGTGGTGTCAGCTGACATGGTGGGAGAGGCCTTGGTGCCCTATTATCGGCAAATCCTCCCAGTCCTAAACATCTTTAAGAATATGAATGGTGAGTTATCCTTACAGACACTGTCTTTCAACCCTTAAGGTAAAAAGGGGCTTGAGGCAGGGTTAATTAACAATGTAGTTAAGATTTATTACTGTGTATAAACTCAAATCCATTTGGAGCTCTAAATAATGTACCCACCCCTTTACTATTCCCTAAGGATGCACTGAAATTAACAATTTCATTTATTACTCCTTGCACATACAGTTTATTTAACACAGTACTGAAGCACTGAACCACTTATGTAATCTTCAATAATTAAATTGTAAAGTTTTGTACAAGTCTTTGGAATACATTAATAAATTACAAAGGTTTTTTTCTCCCTCCAACATTTTAGTTCAGTCATTTTGCTCAGTTGTATTCACAAGAAATTCACCAGCCCCAGAAGGCTTAGGAGGGAATAGAAATAAAAGTTACAATCAAACTAATTAATTTGAGGGTCAAGAGAACTCCTTTTTGTAGAAAACTTTCAGGTCACATGATTTCTAGCAAAGTAGTGAAGTTTGAAGTTACTGGTCACTTAGCAGGTTTTACTATAGAGAAATTTGGAACTATGTTGTATCTACAGTTGAGTATGCTATCTTCTTTGTAGTGCAAATCTCTCTTGCCAGGCTCACTCTTTAATAACTATGGTACAGCTCTCATAATTATGGATATGAGAGCACTGTGAGTACCATATACTATGAATACATTTACACTGTAGTCAACAGGTAAAATCAACATGCTGTATCTTGCTTTCTCCAAGCTACTCTTTAAAAAATTTTTCTGTAGTAAATCTATCTGTATTATCTGTTCAATTATCTACCAAGTTATTGACTTTAAAATGTATGTTGTTCACATGCAGCCTGACAGGTCAAAAGATCGTAATTCCTCACAGTCTTGCAAAAGCAGTACTGACCGGTTTTTCATGAAATTCATGGCATTTTAATAGTTATCTACAGGACTGCTTACTGTTTGTGTTGCTACTGAATGTACTATCTTGCGCTCACTCTTTTAATACTTTGGACTGAAAAATGCCTGTCCAAAGACTGACTTGGAGAATTAAATAAGATTTAGGTTTTAGTTCCCTTTGAATACATAAATGTCTGTGACTGTTGTAGCTAGTGAGAATCTTGCAATAATGTGTGGAATTCCATAAATGCAACGTGGTTCAGATGACAACTGTGGCTTTCAAGAACTCGTGGGATGTAAGGTTATGAATAATATCTGAGATTCAGCTTAAGCAGTTTCAGTAGGGCTCCTTCTAAATTAGGAGATTCGTTCTTTACAGATCCAATTTTAATATCCTGCACAAAACAAGACCATAACAAGGATTATCATTGATTAAAGAATACACAATACATACTTTTTCCAAATTTCAGCCTGAAGTAGCCCATAAATTTTCTCAGCTAAACTTTTTTTCCAGTGATTTTAGATTAATAATAGGGGAAGCTCATATATGCTAGGTACATCACTTAACAGAAGTATTTAGATATGTTCTAAACATATCCTGAGTTTTGATTGTATTGTGATCAAAATAAAACATATTTTCAGCACTTTTGCATGACAACCATGGAGTACAGAGCCATTTGCTCTTATGTAAAGCATCTATCCTTATGGTCTTCTTATACTGGTCTTTAGCAGGCTTGCAGAAAATATGTAAGTCCCAGTAAGTTTAAACATGTTCCGAATGGTATCTCAGAAATTTTATTCACAGTAAATACCTCTGATGTGTCTGAATCACAATTCGCTCCGCAATATTAGACAGGCTTATAAATAAAAAGTAAAAGTGGGAAAAAAAAGGAAGAAAAAACCTGCAAGTAAAGAGCTTGTATTGATAAGATCTTAAATTTTGGAGATCAGAAAGAAGCATTTAATAAAAAAAATACAAAATGTAGCTTTAACTTCAACTTGACAGATGTTTCTCTCTTGTGTTGTTCTTCAGCCAACAAAACTGGTGAATCAGTTCAGAGTTCCAAGTGTTACCTGAGCTCAGAATATAATGATAGTTTGAGAAGCTGACAGGCCTCTCCCAGTTTACACTAAGCAATTCTTTCCAACGTCCCATCTGTTTCCCAACACTGAGGCTACAGTTTCACAGTCAGCAGCAGTATTGCTTAGTTGCCATTGCCTTCTAAGGGCATTCTGTGATTAAAAAAGGAAGTAGCCTTGATGACTCTCCCTCTAGGCAGCCAGTTGGTGTAGCTGATCGTGATTCCCACTGCAGATTTTTACTGGATTAGCCAGGGATGCTATGAACTCTGTAAATCCTCTTTCCTGGTTCTGAAGCCTTTGGTGCTTAAAGATTATGTCCTTTGCTCCTATTCAGCCTGCTGGCCAACTGCTTCTTAAATGTTCCTTTATGTAGAGTTATTAATACACTCTTGTAAAGTATATACAAAATGTTGATTATTCACATAAACACAGAATTTTTCATGTATTACTTTACTTTTTTCTCGTACTTTTGACATTTCCACTTTTTTCTTTTCCCATCTGCTGCCTCCAAATCATCCTGCCATTCTAGGATACACATAGTCCTTTTTGCAAATTAGCAAGTTCTGAAATCAATGTCTTTTCATATTTTACTATGTCCCCCAGACATGCTTGTCTCTAAAAATGAGTGTCTTCGTAATGATTATGTTGTCTTGATAACTATATAATTCCAGCAAAAACAGTAGAGGACTATTGGCTTTTTGGAACAGGAGATAATCTAGGTATTTCATTAAATTTTTGAGCATTCATACTAGAAATATTTATTACAATATTTTTAGTCAACACTGCACAGTATCTATTGATTTCCTCTGTATAATGCCTTTTAGCGAAGTGCATTTCTCTTGTAATTTCATATAT
Source organism: Oxyura jamaicensis (assembly GCF_011077185.1). Lineage (NCBI taxonomy): Eukaryota > Metazoa > Chordata > Aves > Anseriformes > Anatidae > Oxyura > Oxyura jamaicensis. Next base: position 46,969,486 of record NC_048895.1, on the reverse strand, counting down.
CAAAGAATTTTTTTCTGAATTTTCTGCAATTTCTAAGATAACACGCAGTGTAAATGGAATTGCTGTTGATCAACAAATTGAAATATGGCAAATACATTTTGTTATTTGAGTTTTTGGGGCTACAGATAAGAGATTGCCAGGCCTATATTCTGAATGATATAAGTGAAAGTGTGTTCATTGGATATGTACAAATTCTGCCATTTTCTATCCATTCTCATGTATTGTGTACAGGTGACTTTACTATTAAGAATTTTTGTAAATTGGAAAAAAAAGTATTAAGTTGAAATGAATTGAAATTTTTAATTACTGAAAACACCTAAAACATGTTTACCCTTCTGAGTCATAAGATACAGGTAAAAATAAATCAGTATGACCTAAATAACAAATGCCAGAGGAAGGATCCAAGTCTCTTAAGGTAGGTACCTTATCTTTTTGAAATCCAGGGGAGAAATCGCAATTATATTCAGAAGAGTCTGTGTAATGAGCAAGGGGATTTTTGGTGCACAAAACATGTTGAGTATATCTGAATTTGTGCCTTGCTGGAGCTTAAACCCCTGACACACCTGAGAAATTTCTCTTTCACTTGGGTTCGCAAATGCTCTGTGGCAGATCAATAAGACCTAAAACAGAAAGGTTCTGCCAGTGGTGGTGGTTCAGCTGCTGGTGTCTATTTGTGGAGAAAGTGAGAGCACCATCACCAACTAGCCATAGCATACTCTGAAAAAGCAGTGAAACTTTCTGTTAAAACTTTGTTTTGGGAAAAAGACCAGGAGAGTAAGCAGAACGGGACATGTCTTCATCCCAGTGATTAAGGAATAATCCTGAGACACAGCAGTTATTGTCTAATCTCTGAAGACTGAGAAGAGACTAGCACCTTCTGAGCAAGCTCTCCAACATATGGACTATTGTGAATATATAATACTAATATGTAATATGAAAAACAAAAGAGTCATGATAATGCTTGGTGGGTCTATTATGAACCCTGTAATGCCTCTTAAGCTTTCATTTAAATTTATAAGTTAAATGCACTGTTATGAAACTCATTTTAATCTTGCAAAGAGGGAAAGAAAAATATTTACAGAATCAAATGGAAATATGCCTTTTTTACATCAAAAATATTTTCTTTTGGATATCTTATTTTCTAAGCCACTTTTCATAAGTCTGTGAGGTGTCTGAGGTAAATACAATTTAAGAACAAATAGAATAAGTTTGTTCTTTTGTGACAGCAGGCAGAAAAAAATAAAATAAAAGGAACAAAAAATAGCCTTCATTGCCTGAAGTATGCTATTAGGTTATGTTCAGAATATTGTCTGAAACAGAAGCCTATTTATTAAAAAGATTAGACAGTTATAAACAGCAAATTTCTCATTTAATTTACCTGACTGGTGAATCAAAATTTCATTGATTTAGTTTAACAACTATTTTATGCTGTCAAATCTAAACAGTCTTAATAGCTGTACTACATCAGTTCATGTACACAGATATATTTTCATGTCATCAGTTTATATTATTCACTAGTGATCGAGAGCAGCTTTTAAGAAAACTGTGTCTAGCGTAATGTAGAATTATGAAAACAAAATATTATTATTATTTAAATGCCTCAGATAGAAAAGTATGGGGTGGCACTGAAGGTATCTCTCCATTATGATAACTTCTATGACTTCTTTCAGTCACCATAAGGCAAACAGCAGTAACAGGGCAGACTGAATCCCAAGTTTCTTTTGTCTGCAGTAAAAATGTTCTGACACTAACAGTAATTTAAAGCTATTATAAACTTCTGTGAGTCTACCTATCTAGTCAATACTTTAAAATAAAATATTAGAGATATGGCTGAGAATACCCAATGTAACTGAATTGCAGCATTCAATGAAGCCACAAAACAGAACTATGCTGCATGCTTTACAGCACCTGAACTTCACTTAGGAAAAAACATTCTCTTGTCTGAGAGGTACTTCACATAATTTGGAGAACTCTTTTTTCAAAATACAGTAGTACTTCATAGACTCTAAAGGAAGAAGCAGAAGTATTTAATAGCAGAAGGAAGAGACTATTCCTACAGGTAACAGTGTCCCCTGTATTGGAGCTGGAGTGTTTTAGAAGTGCTTGTGTATGCCAGAGGCAGTGATGCTCCTCAGAGTTGATCGTGGTTATTACTGAGAAGCAGCAATTATATTTTAATGTGATTGAATATGCGCTAAAGAAAATCTCTTGCCCAGAACATTTCAACTGTCTGCTCCCTCCTCTGGGAACTCCAGAAGTGCTTTCACAAAGAATGTCAATCTTGTTCTAAAATACTTTATAGTTTACCAACTCTGTGTTCAGAAATCACGTTTCAGATTTGAAAGGAAGAATTAAAAAAGGAAAAAAGGAAACAAACAAACAACAAAAAAAAGTGGTTTAAACATGAGCTTTTCCAAAGCAATATTTGAGGTTCTCTTCATTTGTTTTCTGAACTTTGAGCTTTCAGATTATTCTCAGGCAACTCAGGATTTCTGAAATTTAAAAGCAAAGATTCTGAAATGGCTTCAAGTGTATACACTTCAAAGGAAGACCACCATGGCAACATAGATCTGAATGAATAAATTATTTTTGTTATATTTGTAGTTTTTTTTAAATACAGTTTAAGCACAAGAGGATTCAAAATGTTCTGATTCATCAACATTTACTGAAAAATATTGTGGTTTTCCCCCAAATGCCATCTCTTGTGCCAACAAATCACTTTATTAAGCAGATAAAGACAAATTTATTGCACTCCAAAAAATTAATACCATTATGTTGAGAAGCAAAATGTATTTTTATCATTACTAAGTGTAATTAATAATATTATTTTAACAGGCTTCCGATGAATTACAGATCTAGCAATATTATTTAACAAATACCCTTGAATGTTTTTAAGAACCTTGAAACATTTTTCTTATATGAGATCAGCTGATGGTCTTTTAAAAGTTATGTTTTCAAAAATGCATTCTTTTTTTTTGTCAAAAACCTTGTCTTGGAAGTGAAATTCTCCCAAAACAATTTTTAATAGAGTAGTAGTAATAGAGAAGTAATATTCAACAGTTAACGGCTGTTGTCTCACGTATTTTCTTGCACACTGGCCAATCCCTACTTGTCTCAGTCACCAGTCCTGCATACTGAGTGACAGAAAACCCTCTGGAATTCTGAAGTGCTGAAATAAGAAGTTACCAAGACCCACCTGTATTAGTTCCTTTGATGCTTTAATATTGTCCAATAGAAAGTACATGACTTTTAGCTGATGATACAGTGAACTTTTCACGTATAATCAAAATCTTGTCAGGTACTTTATAACACATTTAGAGAATTATAAGACTTAGATCATAATTGCTGGGTAATTTCTAATTATTATCTAATTTCCTAGCTGAAAATACTGCATCAGTCTGTGTAAAACAAAACTGACTCAGCAGTGATTGAATTGGTGTTATTAACATTTAACACTTACTTTTAATGTTTTAATAGCTAATTAATTCAGCATCTTGAATTCTTGATAAAAGAAAAATTAAAAGCTCCCCATGTTGAAGGATATACATACCATCCAGTTTTTACTTTTCTCTTTTACCAGTTTTAATTTTTTTAGTATGTTGACCCAAGGAAAGGAGGGTTGTCTATTGGGTTAATAGACAGAGGTGAGAGTTAGGACTTCTGAATTCACAGGAAATTTGTGGGCAAGGCAAATAATAAAAAGGTCAAATTCTTCCCATGCCTTAGTGTATACATCAGTAAAATGGATATAACCTCAAAGGGCTTGTAGGCTTCAATCAACATTTTATTTTCAGAGCTTTTACAAAGTTCCAGGAGTGTTAATATAATGCTTTATATATTAATATAATTAATATAATGCTTTGCTTTAACACTTTTATGTGATTTCTGTTCCTGTGGGAAATAATTATCTTTGGAAGTCAAATATTAGAGGAAGATTTAGATGTCCAGAACCAGATTTATGCAGCATTTCAATGGCATCTGTAAGTCTGCCTTTTCTGCATGATTATACCTGTCTTAATCAGGCCAGGTTGGATGGGGCTTTGGGAAGCCTGATCTAGTGATGTCATTGAAGGTGTCCTGGCCCATGCATGTCAGGGACATTGGAACTAGATGAACTTTACAGTCCGTTCCAACCCAAGCCATTCTATGATTCTAAGATAGGTAAGTACCTGATCTCAAAATGCAACAAGGAGTTGTTTAAGTTACCAGAGAATACCATCTCACTGGCATGCTTTGATCAAATCCAATGCATACCTGCAATATTAAGCTTTATCTAAAACACAGTCACACTGTCATTTTCAGGTATTTTGCTTGTAGATTTATTGCTGGGGAGGGACAGGGAGAGGGTTGTTGTTTTGTCATTTTTTGGTTGCAACAATAAAAAGCATGTACAGATGTGTGAGCAGAACTGGAACTCATGTCTCCTTAGTGCTCTTTGTGTAAAGTCTAGGCACATACTTGCTTCATCTACAGTTTCTTCTTTGGGGATGATTTTTGGATCCTTTGATGAACCCAACCAAGCTACAGCATGAAGGATGGTGCAGATGAGCATCTATTCATGTAGAAGACTATTTCCCACAGATCAGGTAGTTCAGCCCATGTCCACATGGCAGGATTACAGGTTCACAGCTGTCCCAGGTAGATCAGAAGTACAGCTGTGTACTTCTGTCATTCTGCACATTCTGCATACACCTGTCATTCAGCAATTCTGATTCAAGCCCATAATCTTTGGAGGAGAAGAATTTCAGACCTGTGTCTGTGCTTCTTATTTTCAATCAATTTGCTGTAAACAGCTCCCTCAAGGACTTCCTTGTCACCCTTCTGAGGCTTCTGATTTGATTTGCAAAGGGTAGAGGCACCTGTATTTGTTGTCTAGATGTTAAGGCTTTCTTTGGATCTGCCCCTTACAAGGAAGCTAGAGTGCTAAAAATTTGTCTGCTACCCTTCCAGTTAGGGTTTATTTCTTCCTTCTTGGTAATTTATTTCTACATTTTTCACATAGTTGGATTACATATAGTGAGACTGAGATAATCTCTTCAGTTGGACTGGCACTATACTCTTTCATTGTACATGTTAAATAATTCTGAGAAAATATTTTTCTGCATAATTATTCTCTTTTCATGTATGTTTGTAAACAAATGTGCTTAAGTTTGAGGGGACATATGGTTTCAATTTGTCAGATTTATTAAGGTAACATTTTTTATTTTAAATATAAATCTGAAGTATGTGTTCATTTAACAATTCTAAGTGGATTGTGTTTATTTATTGCAGATATTTTTAATTTGTGTGCTTAATTAGGATTTATTTTCTGAGAATAATATTTCTGTGAAAGTCAGTTTGAAGCTGCCAAAATCACAGAAATTGGCTCTGTACCTGGCTTTCTGTTTTTATATCAAATCTAGAAGTAGGTAATAGAGAGAGAGGAGCTTTGGAGGGAGAGTGATCTCCCTGTCTGGATGAGAGTTTTCCTTGTGGCATCTTTCTCTTCCCCTCAAGGAAAAGAGATTAAAGCCCCATGTAATGGAATGATACAAGTAGGTGCTTAAATATTGCACTGTGATTAAACTACCGCAATACTCAGGTGATTAAAGTGCTTCAGGTCCTTCAGTTATTATTCTATTATATCATTTCATCTCATTTCAAGACATTGCTTTTTTCTTAGATTTAGAACACTCTAGGCAACAAAGCTGATTTTCTGAGGCCTGTAACTGTGAACTATTGATTCCTTTTTCTATATTGCACATCCATCATTCTCCTTTTTAGGCACACCAACAGAAACTTGTATTCTTGTTATAATATCCTCTGGCTGTCCAACATGCTGATGCAATTAGCACATGACAATCTCAGTTTCTTTTGTAGGACTGTTCTAGCTGAGTAGTAGCTTTTTGATTTTTCTAATTTGAGAATTAGATGAAATACATTAGACATTTATGATCAGAGTATTTGAATGCTGGTATCTGCATCTCATCCAGAAATTCATGCTTCAGCTAGAAGTTATCTTTTAGGAAACAATGCTTTTTTATGTTAGGATTTAGCATTTTTATACCAAACTAGATTACCTCTAGGTTCTCTTTGAAAGTGAAAATAAGCACTCAGGAAAAGGTAAGAAATGCCAAAGTTAACGTTCAACTTCATTTCTTCTTGCTTGACTTTATGTATTTCCATACAGCTTCTAATCAACTGTTTACTTACTGTTTATAACTTAACACAAATATTTGTACAATTCTTCACAACCTGGGATAAATGTGCTAAACCCCAATTTCTTTTTACTGCAAAAAGTATAGCATTGTTGTTCTAATGCTATACATTTTACTGACAGAGTTTTGGTATTCATTTTCTCTCTGCAGTATATATCTTTATACTATTTAACAACCTTTCTTTACTACAATTTGTTGGCCAATGGCTTATGAAATTTTTAGACCACTTTTTTTTTTTTTTTTGTACTTGACATATTTACAAAAGGCCACCTGAGAAATCATTTGGAATAAATTTAAAATTTATTCTCCCCACAAAAGATGGACATGTTCTAGCCAATTAGGGGGATTTAAGGAGAAAGTGTCCACACTGAGGACAACATGATATTAAACACTTCTCCTTATTAGAAAAGATATGAAAGTTTGAAAGTTTCTTTAGTAATTGAATAATGCTTATCTCTCTGGGGGGGGGGGGGGGGGGGGGGGGGGGG